>NC_092808.1:109672378-109724448 GCF_040954645.1 Diabrotica undecimpunctata | reverse complement strand
ACGCGCTATCTCAGAGTTCGGATATATTCTGAGAGGAAAAAAATACGCAATCCCTCAACTAACCATCCCGGGAAAGATTGAAGTCAAGAGAGGAGTAGGTCGCAAACAAATGTCGTGGCTATGGAACATAAAGAACTGGACAGGCATAAATAACACTGGCGATCTTTTGCATGTTGCAAAAGTCAGACGTCTGGCCTTAAGATAATTCGCCAACGCACTATAGGTGCACGGCATTATAAGAAGAAGAAGACGGTTGCGTTTGTATTTAATTTGAGTCTCTTACCATTCTCTAACACATGTTTCTGTATCTACCCGTCATCAGAGAGACTTGTAAGAAGACTCAAACCAAATCAAAACGCACTAGCGAAATCTGGCGAGAAAAGATGAAGTGAAATGTCGATAGCAATTAAAGTAAACTGTATACAGTGCTTTTTGATTTGGTTTGAATCTTCTTACAAGTCTCTGTGATGAAGGGTAGACCCAGAAACACGTGTTAGAGAATGGTATATATATATATATATATATATATATATATATATATATATATATATATATATATATATATATATATATATATATATATATTATTGTGATATTTAAAGTCTTGGTGCGCCAAGCAATAATTAGCTAATTAATTTTTTTGATTAATTAAAATTATTTAAATGATATGATTATGACTCTATCACAATTTTTAATTCTTTTATCTCAGGGTTAAATTCGTGCTTCAATATCTATGCTATTACATGTGAAAGGTAAGGTCCAGAGAATACCGGAATAATAAAAAACACATATGATCTAACACTATATATTGAAATAAAAATAATGTAATAATTCACACTCAAAAGTTTTCAATAAACAAATCTCATATAAGGATTCTCAAAATTTTGTTCTCCGTACGTGAACAATCAAAATTTATGGTACAAACAATATTAATTGAAATCTCAAAATTCCGAACTATTCTAACTCTCCTAATCAAAATATTTATATCCTTTCTAAATTAAGTGTAAAAATTGTGTTATCAATAAAAGAAAAAACTGCAGAAAACAAAATATCTCTCTCTGATGATGAGTGGTCCAAATCCTTGTTCTTTGTAGACTATATTATCTCCTCTCAACCGCTCCCTATGTAATCAGCAATCTTACACAGATTGTTGCAAGTATATCGTCCTTAATGATCTCCTTCAAAAGCACAAATCATTCAAATTATGATAGTCTTTCTCCTCTCGATAAACTGAATCTCTCGTTGGCCCGAGTGAAAAATGACTCTTGGAATATCTTCTCTTTACGATAAACTGAATCTCTCGTTGGCCTGAACAGTGACTCTTGGAATATAAGTAGAGAAATATGACTTACAATATTTTGCTGCTTCAGCTCCTGTCAGATACACTAACTCCACAAAAACTCACTAACATTCAACACTACTGCTTGCTACATTTCAGGAACCGTCAGAGAACAATGCCCGTTCTTCCTACAGACTTGGAAACCAACTGATCTCCTTCTCTCTACTCAATCTCGCTAAACTTTTTCCTACATACTTATCCCACCTTTTTCAATCTCCGCCAATCAAAACTCGTCACAATTCCCCCATTTTTTCATTTCGATAACAAACAAATTTTTACCTATAATTATAAATTTCCTAAAACTTATTTACAAATAATATTTTTCTATAATTCTTAAAAACTAACAAAAACCTCTTTCTATAATCCCTTCTATTGTCTTTAATCACTGCATTAATGTATTTCAATTGTCTTTGGGATTTCACTTAAAATTATGCGGGTCACTCAAGTATAACAAAGAAATAATTTATGCAAAGCTTACATTTTGTTTAGTACAGGTAATTCAAGAAATTAATAACTCTCCTTCTTCGAAATGTTTGTTGGATATTATCCTACTTATCTGAATTATTTTAATGTTATTGAATTTTGAAATATTTTTAAACAAACCAATATTTTTCTCGATTTTACATATCATAACAAATCCCCGCCATTTGATCTGCCGAAAACTCTTTGTTAAATTTTAAAAATGACAAAAGTTTTCTAGGATCAAATTATTTCACTATGTTATTAAAATCTACTTATGATACTGACAAATGTCGTGAATGTTAAAATACCCCGTATATTGCCTGTCTTTATACGGGATTGGATATATTTTCGTTTTAAATTTTTCCAAGTATTTTCCCTTAAAAGAAAGTTCATAATTTTTAACCACTTGATTTACTTTATTAACAAAATCTCCATGGTTTCCTAAAATCTTCTCTATTTCCTTCTCCATGTTTTTTCCACAATTTATTTTTCTTTCATCCACCTTTTGTTCACATGTGTTCACTGTCCATAATACTTCTTCACAAAATTCTGGATTCTCGTCCATCAGTGCCATTTTTTCTTCTGTTTTCTTTTTATCCTCTAATTCCCTTTGGTATTCCGAGCACCATGTTTCTATTCCTTTCATTTCTCTGATGATACCTTCTTTTTCTTCCTGCTTCCATTCTGTTTTATCGTCGGTTGCCAACAATTCTTCTGTACCTTCTATTTCCTGTTTTTCTCTGGTCTCCATCTTATTTTCCTGCTTTCTTTTCGAACTCTTCTTCTTTTTCTTCCTTCTCTTTTTCTTTTCTGTTAGATCTTGTTCTTGTACTTTCGGTTTATCCTCTACAGTCATATCGATTTCTTTGCGTTTTTCCTGTGCATTGATCCTTCCAGAATTTGTTTTCCTATCTGTTTGCTTTTCTTCTCCTGTGTTGTCTGGTTCTGCTCTGATTTCCAGTTTATTTTCCGAAAAATTTATGGTGATATCTTTTTTCCTCAATTCATCAATTCCCGCTATCATATCATGATTTAAATCTTCAATCACCACACATTTCATAATATGGAATTTGTTTCCCACTCTTATCTGTACTCCCAAGCCTTCGTTTACTGTCGTCAACTTTTTATTGTTTGCACCCACTAAATCAACCCTAGGAATCTTATACACAAATCTGTTCAAATTTAATTCTTTTACTAGTTTTTTATTGATTAGCGATATCTCCGATCCAGAATCAATCACAATTTTAATCGCTTTATGTTTTATAAATGCATCTAAAAATATTAGATTAGAATTAGAAATTTGTCTGTCGTTTCCTATTGCTACATGATTCATCTCCCTTCTATTTTGTTGTTGGAAGCTCTGGTTATTTCTATCGTCCCTTTGTTCGTTAGTATTCCTATTCGGAGGATTTTGTGCATCTCTATTCCTGTTGTGATTTTCATATGTTCTCTGTTGTGTGTCATTCCTGTTATCGTAATTTTGTTGTCTATTGTAATTATTGTAATTTCTCGGCCTATATTCGTTTGTTGATCTGGGATGTCGGTTTCTCTGGTCATAATTTGATGAATACCTTCTTTCCGCTCCATTATATTGGTCATGTTGTCTTCTATTTCTCATTTCTTTTCTTTTCGCTTCTTTTAATTAAAGGAATTGGCACAAACTATCAATATCTTGATAGTTTCTCAAAATCACGTGATCTTCCAACGTTTCCTCAAAATGTCTGCTGATTCATTTCTACCAGCTGTTCGGTAGAATATTTGTATTCTAGATATTTTGAATTGTTATATATCTGCAAAGCATATCTTTCTTCAGATATTCCCATTTTTTCGTGATATTTTCCATTCTGTAGCTCTTGGTTGATTTCTCTCTGTTTATTTTTCCCCCAGAAATAGTTGAGAAATTTATTTTCAAAATCTGTCCAATTTTCAAACTCATCTTCCTTGCTTTCATACCATAACGCTGCTCCTTCTTTCAAATGGTTTCTAATTGTTTCTTTGCAATCGTCAAAATATCTAATATGTTGTAATTTGGTTTTCAAATTTTTAACAAACGGTACTGGGTGTGTTTTCCGAATATCCCCGCCAAATTGTATTTTCGACTCGCTTGTTCCATGGATGATAACTTCTTTTCTCTCTACCCCTCTTAGTTCAATTTCTGCCATTTGTTTTTCATTTTGCTTTAATCTTCTTTCTATTTCCTTCCTGTCTTCTTGTAGCGCCATTTCAAATTTTTCTTCTAACTGTTCTAATTCCTTTTTCTGGACAGTCTTACTATCTTTCATTTTAGTTTCTATTTCTTCTCTCTGCATCTCTAGTTCCTTTCTCTGGCAATTTTGTATCTCCTTCATTGTATTTTGGATATCTTTAATCTCTGTCTCTTGTTTTGCATTCTTTATGGTTATTTCTTCTATCTGTTTATCAGTTCTTTCTTTATCGCCTCAACACATCCTTTAATTTCTTGTTCATAGTTTTCCAAACGCTTCTCTATATTCCTGTTATTTAGTTCTATTGCTTGCCTTGTTTCCCGTTGATTTTCTTCCATTGTTTGTTTCGTTTCTGCCATTGTTTGTTTTGTTTCATCCATTTTTTGTGATGTTTCTTGTTGGTTTCTCTCTATTGTTTGTGTCTGTATTTGCATCATTGCTAATAATTTTTCCAGCATTCCTGTTTCTTTTCTTTCCTCCATTATTGTGGCATTTCCTTCATTATCCGATCCTTCATCAATAATTGTTTCCTCTTCTCTGTTATCCTCCTTCCTTTCTTGCATTTTCCTTTGACTCCTTGTGGTCGACATGTTGTTTCTTTTCGTTACTGTTTTTGTCCCCGCCAAATGTGAAATTTTACAACACTCTATATGTTTCAGAACACGACAATATTTCTCCCCAAATGTATTAAATTTTCACGACAAATATCAAATATGCAATCAGTAAAATTCAAATAATTCAAAATAAATATCAAATGTACGATTGGTAAAGAAAATAAAATCAAATAATTCAATAGCAGTAAATATCCACTAACTACGATCAATCAATAAATCAAATTTATATTCCCTGGAAAAATTGTCAAAATACTTTCAAATTCAAATTCCCTCAATGTTATATGTTTTTATCTCTGGATCACCTGTACTTATTCCAGATCTCTTTCCCTTCCTTCAAATGTAAAGCTGCGATATTTTCAAGCCCCACGTTTTGGAAGCCAGTTATTGTGATATTTAAAGTCTTGGTGCGCCAAGCAATAATTAGCTAATTAATTTTTTTGATTAATTAAAATTATTTAAATGATATGATTATGACTCTATCACAATTTTTAATTCTTTTATCTCAGGGTTAAATTCGTGCTTCAATATCTATGCTATTACATGTGAAAGGTAAGGTCCAGAGAATACCGGAATAATAAAAAACACATATGATCTAACACTATATATTGAAATAAAAATAATGAAATAATTCACACTCAAAAGTTTTCAATAAACAAATCTCATATAAGGATTCTCAAAATTTTGTTCTCCGTACGTGAACAATCAAAATTTATGGTACAAACAATATTAATTGAAATCTCAAAATTCCGAACTATTCTAACTCTCCTAATCAAAATATTTATATCCTTTCTAAATTAAGTGTAAAAATTGTGTTATCAATAAAAGAAAAAACTGCAGAAAACAAAATATCTCTCTCTGATGATGAGTGGTCCAAATCCTTGTTCTTTGTAGACTATATTATCTCCTCTCAACCGCTCCCTATGTAATCAGCAATCTTACACAGATTGTTGCAAGTATATCGTCCTTAATGATCTCCTTCAAAAGCAAAAATCATTCAAATTATGATAGCCTTTCTCCTCTCGATAAACTGAATCTCTCGTTGGCCCGAGTGAAAAATGACTCTTGGAATATCTTCTCTTTACGATAAACTGAATCTCTCGTTGGCCTGAACAGTGACTCTTGGAATATAAGTAGAGAAATATGACTTACAATATTTTGCTGCTTCAGCTTCTGTCAGATACACTAACTCCACAAAAACTCACTAACATTCAACACTACTGCTTGCTACATTTCAGGAACCGTCAGAGAACAATGCCCGTTCTTCCTACAGACTTGGAAACCAACTGATCTCCTTCTCTCTCCTCAATCTCGCTAAACTTTTTCCTACATACTTATCCCACCTTTTTCAATCTCCGCCAATCAAAACTCGTCACAATTCCCCCATTTTTTCATTTCGATAACAAACAAATTTTTACCTATAATTATAAATTTCCTAAAACTTATTTACAAATAATATTTTTCTATAATTCTTAAAAACTAACAAAAACCTCTTTCTATAATCCCTTCTATTGTCTTTAATCACTGCATTAATGTATTTCAATTGTCTTTGGGATTTCATTTAAAATTATGCGGGTCACTCAAGTATAACAAAGAAATAATTTATGCAAAGCTTACATTTTGTTTAGTACAGGTAATTCAAGAAATTAATAACTCTCCTTCTTCGAAATGTTTGTTGGATATTATCCTACTTATCTGAATTATTTTAATGTTATTGAATTTTGAAATATTTTTAAACAAACCAATATTTTTCTCGATTTTACATATAACAATATATATATATATATATATATATATATATATATATATATATATATTATATATATATATATATATAATATATTAGATATATTTTTTTTAGTTGTGTTTGTCAATTTTTGGTTATTAAAATTATAATGCAAAAGACTAACGCAAAAGCCGCTGTCGCTTTGTTAAATTAAATGACCAAATATGATATGGCCTAGGAGGACAAATTCGTTAACTTCCCTTGCTCAAATCGGTATCAATAGAGTGGTATGACTTATTTTAGCATGTTTGCTTCATCAGATACTCGGACTGATACAAGTTCAAACTCGGAAAGTCCATATGAATGTCTCTTAAAACTTGACCACTACAATGGTTAGTGTATGGGTATACACATAGAAGAAATGTTACCAATTGTGGCAATATTATCAGAAGACTCTACAGTCCTAGAGCTACAACTAACACGACCACGGAGGATTGCGCTACCTGAGAGTAATGCAAGACCAGTATAACAAAGATATCAAAAAAATCATTAGCTAAATTCACAACTCAGTAGAAAACAAAATAAATGAAGGTGGAAGGCAACCGTAAATATGTATTTCTGACTATTTGGTCATCATCAGTATGATGCAACCAAGTTATAAAAGGAGCCAACTAACTAAATAAAGGATCTACAAGAGCCATGCGACCAATTGTGACGGTAATGTCAGAAGTCCCTGCATTTCAGCCTAGTGGCTATGCAACACCACCACGGAGAAATCTACAGCTGCATGAGGGAAGGATCACTCAGGAGCAGTGTTACTAATTGTGGCAATAAGTAACTAGTGTGGTAATAAGTGGCTGCTGAGTGACTCTTTCCTCAGGTAGCTTTAGCTTTCTCCGTGGCTGTATTGTAAAGTCATTAGGTGGCAATGCAGGGACTCTGATAATACTGCCACAATAGTCATGGCTCCTTCAGATCGTTTCTCAAGTTAACTTGCTTCTTTTCTAACGTGGCTACATTGTACTGATGACGACCAAATAGTCAGAAATATGTATTTAGGGTTGCCTTTCACTAATTGAGATTGTTTCCTAATCAATTAAATTATTTTATTTTAATTTTAATAAATTGTGTTTGTGAATTCCATGTATGTGTCGTCCTTAAATTTTAAATTTTACTTGTATAACAAGATATTGACAAACACAACTATAACAAACAAAAAAGTGGATAAAAATATCTTATTACATATAAAGCACATGTAACATACAAAGAAAATACCTTTTGAACAATATTTTTTTATTGTTCCAAACCATCTTCGTATCAATCATTAGAAATTATTGTAGAAAGTACGAAACAATGTATTACATTTTTGCATCTAAAAACTTGTTCTTCGTTTTTTTTTACACCTAATACACCTTTCACGGGTTTCTTGAATTACTGGATGCTTATTTTTAAGTTAATGCGCAAGAATTTCATCAATTCGAAGCTTTATCGTTTTTGGGATGTTAGCGACCAGCCATTCTTCAATTGATCGATGAAGACGTTCTCTTTTACAAGCTGGCATATTAGCTTAATAATTTTTATTATAAAATTTGGACTTAAAAACGAGTATCCTTACGTATTTAGACTATTGAACGAACAAATAAAACTTACCCAAACTTGTAAAGCTACATAAGATGCGCTATTGTAATACTGATGGTAGTAAACTTATTAAAGATTTGATGCTCACTCAAGCAAGATAGTAGCAATATGAGAAGTTACGTAGACGGTTAAAATATCATATTATAAAGTAGTATTTGATATAATATGGTATTACGAAGATCCGTGTGTGTCAAAGGGCGATGGAGCGTGCTATGTTGGGCGTTTCACTACGAGACAAGATCCCAAATCGCCAGCTACGACAAAGAACAGGAGTGGCTGATGCAGTAGAGAGAGTAGCAACACTGAAATGGAACTGGGCAGTTTACGTGGCTCGAATGACAGATAATAGATGGACCAAACGGATACTGGAATGGAGACCAAGAGATGATGCCTACCGAAGCTGAGGTCGTCCACTAACACGTTGGACTGACGATCTAAAACGTTGTCATAGGAATTGGATGCAAGAGGCACAAGATCGAAATAGATGGAAAATTGTGAGGGAGATCTATGTCCAGCAGTGAATAAGCGAAGATTGAATGATGATAATGATGGTATTACGAAATTCAAATGTTCGTCCTTTTTACATATCGTTCGTCATGGATGGCAGGCGGGTTTTGACCACTTTTGTGTTTTCTCTAACAAAGTACTTATGTACATTTAAAATTAGAGTATCTGTACCTAGAACAGGTCTTGGATTTTTAGTAATAGAGCACGAACCGATGTTTGGTTTAGAAAATTAACAATTTAAAAAGTTAACAATTCAAAACAATACATTTAACTTAAGACACCAAATTTCATTTCACTTATAAAATGACTTCACCTTAACCGCCCTATCCGTACAAACAAGTATATCAACGGCGGAAAAGCAGGAACTCGTAAGTGACAAGATGATGATTTTACAGGAGACCAAAAAATTATATCATTTTTCATTTGATTTCATTATGTTTTTTGTGAAATAGGATTACCTTTGGTGAGCAAAATAAAACAAGTAAATACCAAACCACTCTCTTAAATTTCTCATCCAGGGCATTCTTTTATAGCCTGGATTTCTGCGTCCTTGGATTTTTCCTTGCATTATATTTTGTAGGAATGTGTACTTTTGTCCTCTCATCAGGTGGCCTAAGTAGTCAAGTCAATTTTTTTTATATTCAGTATAACTTCTGGATCGTTATTTATTCTGCGTATTACCTCTTCATTTGTAATTTTATCCACCCAACTTATTTTTAGTATACGGCGGTAGCACCACATCTCAAATCTTTCAAAATTTTTAACATTCCTCTGTTTAAGAGTCCATGCCCCAACACCGTGAAGCAAAGTACTGAATACATAGCATTTTAACATTCTAGTTCGTAGCTGAATAATAATATTACGATTATAAATTAATTTTTTCATTTTGTAAAGGTAGACCTAACAATTTCAAAACGTCTTTTTATTTCGTGATTTTGGTCATTTGTTTCATTGATAAGGCTTCCCAAGTATTTGTATTCGCTTACTTTTTCGAGTTGTTTACAGATTATTACGATACTAGTGTCATGTATTGGATTCTTACTTAAGGTCATATATTTGGGTTTTTTGACGTTCATCCTTATGCCGTAGTTGTTAAATATCTCATTCATACTTTCAGCTAGATATCGTAGATCTTTCGCTGTTCTTGCCATTATCACAGTATCGTCAGCATATCGAATGTTATTGATAACTTTTCCATTGACTATTATCCCTTCGTTTGCATGTGAGAGAGCTTCTTGGCATATTTGTTCGCTGTAGATATTAAACAAGAGCGGTGACAATATACAACCCTGTCGTACTCCTTTACGTATTTCTGTTTCGTCCGATGTTTGGTCTTCTATTTTTATATTAGCTCGCTGATTCCAGTACAGATTTAATATTATTTGTATGTCTCTGGTGTCGATGTTCTTACCCTCCAGGATTTCTTTGAGTTTATTGTGGCGTACTTTGTCAAAAGCTTTTTCAAAGTCTATAACGCAGGCTTGTGCCTCTTGGTTAACATCTAGACATCTCTGTGTTAGAACTTTTAAGGCAAAGATAACTTCTCTTGTACCTTATCCTTTTCTGAATCCCATCTGTGTATCGTTAACATCGATATCTACCTTTTAATAGATTCGGTTGTGGATGACTCTAAGAAATATTTTAAGCAGATGACTCATCTAGGAGATTGTTCGATGATCTTAACATTGCATTGCCTTAGTTTTCTTTGGTATGGTGACAAACGTAGACAGCAACCATTCTTGAGGTATTATACCAGTACTGTATATTGTATTGAATAGATGTAATATTATGGTTACGGATTTATCATTCAAAAGCTTCAACAGTTCTGTAGAAATTTCATCAGGTCCACTTGCTTTTCCATTTTTAGCGTTTCTTATTGCGTGTTCTACTTCCTCTTTCAATATGTCTGGCCCAGTTGCATTGATTATCTGAGTTAAGTTGTTTCTATCGTCTTCAAATAATTCATTCAGGTATTTTGTCCATCTTTTTATTTTATTCTCTAGATCTAGAATAAGATTTCCATCTTTTTCTTTAAGTTTACCTATTTGGCATTTCTTTATGCGTCTTGTTATCTATTTGACTTTTTTCTGCATATTGAACGCATCGTACTTTTTCTGATAGGTTTCCATTTCTTCACACTGTTCTTTAATCCACGCCTCTTTGGCTTCTTTTATTCTGTTTTGATGTTTTTGTTAATTTCTTTATATTTGTCTAGGTAATTCTTCATCTTTCTTCTTTGTTCCATCAAGTCTAGTATATCATATGTCATCCATCCCTTATTCTTTGTTGTTGTTTTTGTAAGATGTTTCTTTCCTGTTGTTTTTAAAGGTGTATTTATGTACTTTAATTTTTGGTTAACGTTATTTTTTGTATCGTTAATTTGTTGCTGCACTGAACGGAGGTTTTCATTTATTTCTTCTCCTGTTTCTTGTCATATATTTTTGTTTCTAAGTTTATTTAAATCTAGTGCCTTTCTGTGTTGTCTTCTTGTCTTTTTTGGTTTTGCCTCTATTACAGTAACTACCGGATTATGATCTAAGCCTATATTAGCTCCTGGGTACGTCTTAGTACATTTAACAGCATTACGATACCTCAGATATACGAAGCGTGCATTTCCATAACGTTGTAAGTGCCAATATGCCTCATTTGGTTTTTTTTTAGTTAAATGAGTTACAAGTGCCATGTTCCATCGCCTAAAATTTATTTCATGTCGATATGGCTAGCGACGGCGTGAAAAGTGGGGATAAAGTAGCGGTGCAAGTCATAACGTTGTAAGTTTCGTAGTACAATTCTGTTAAATGTAGAGTGGCGCATCAGTTACTAAATTATTTTTGTTTGGACGTGTTGGGTTGGGTTTAAACATAAGTATTTGGAACGAATATGGATGAAACTACAGAAAAACGGTCAAAAAGAAAAGAAGAGTTGTTGATAGTTGGAAAAAAAATAAAACCAAGAAACTCTGAGATAGCGCGTGAAGAATATGTTTCTCTAGTCAATAAAAAGACCGTTACAAAGAAAATGCCACCAGCTGATGTAAGTATGGTTTAAAGAGATACCTATCTAAATAGACGTTAAAACATAAATAATTTTTTTTTGTTTAAATCTATCTAAATAATCCAAAAATGTTTCAGGTAAAATGCAAGTGTCCACTAGCATGTAGATCCATAAGACTGGAATACCTTGTTGAGTTGTACAATCATTTCTATGAAATGGCTGATTATAGTAAGCAGCAAAGTTACCTACAAAGGTTTATTCATCCCCAATTAATCAAAAGGAGACGTCATGGTCAGTACGAACATCCCAGTGAAAGTAGGAGAAAGCACTCTTTCACCTACCATTTACTTTTGCCTGGAGGATCTGAAATAAGGGTTTGCCTCAAAACATTTTGTAGTACGTTTGCCGTAACTTCAAGAAGAGTGCAACTTTTGGGAGAAAAAATTCTTGATGGTAAAATGGATATGTCAGAAAAACGAGTAGGGGCTCGACAAAATATTTTCAAGACTGTCTGGACTAACAAGATTATAGAGCATATCGAAAGTTTTCCAAAAATTGAGAGCCACTACGCAAGGGCGAAAACCCCGGATAAGCTCTTCTTGTCACCGGATTTAAACGTAATTAGAATGTACCGTGCATTTTTAGAGAAATATTGTGCGGATTATCAGCCGCCTAACAAACCACCAGTGACTAGACAATGGTATAATGAAATTTTTATATCAAAAGTTAACTTATCTTTTGCAAGGCCTAAAGTAGATACATACTCCACATGTGATAGTTTGGCTGTTCAAATAAAATCAGGAGATAAAGCTGCTGTAACAGAACAGGAGCTTCACCATCGGAGAGCAGAGGCTGCTACAAAAGCAATGTCAACTGAGACCAAAAATGCATGTACAAGTAATTGCTATGTTCTTTCCTTCGATATGCAGCAGCAAATGTACATTCCCCAATTAACTCACTCCGAAATGTACTATTCACAACAGCTTGCAGTGTGTAACTTAGGAATTCACGATTCCATCACAGGAAAGGGATTCATGTGTTTATGGACTGAGGACTTTGGGGGAAGGGGTGCCTTGGAAATTAGCTCCTGTTTATATACTTACCTTACTAAGGAAATTGGCAATCACGGAAAGAAAAAGCTTATTTTGTGGGTCGGATAATTGTGGGGGTCAAAATAAAAATCAGTTCATGATCGCCATGTATTTGACCATACTAGCAAATAACGTTTTTGAGGAAATTATTCATAAATTTCCTGTAAAAGGACACACTTTCCTTAATTGCGACAGAGATTTCGCAATCATAGAAAAACGTAAAAAAGTGTGTAAGGCTTATACATTGATGAATGTTGTTAACATCATTACTAGTGCGGCCCAGAAAAATCCATTCTCGTGCATGGTGGTTAAGGACTTTTATGATTTCAAAACCGTTGCCTGTGATAAACTGAACACAAAGAAGTTAGGAATTTCAACAGCTACGCAGCTTCGTCCTACAAGAGAGAAATTTGGTACGGTGATGGTGGCTAAAGGACATAGTGAGCTCGCTGGATGGAGTAAGACCAATGTACTTAAATCTGGAGTTACATTAGAAGACTTTAAAATCATAGACCTTCAAAAAACTAGAACTCACTTTGGTATCCCAGAGAAAAAAAGAACAGATATTGAAAAAATGCTCCCTTATCTTCACGATAATGCCAAGAAGTATTTTAAAGAAAAATTAGGTCAACCAGGGCAAGTTTCTACTGTAGGAAACCACGGTTAAAAATCTGGCACTTAAAACGTTTTGACTTGCAAACCTGATGGCACTTACAACGTTTTGACCTTAGACAGATTTTTGAATTTTTTTTTAAGTAAGCTTTGTTTATTGTTCCTTTGCGGTATGTTTGTATTATATAATACCTTTAAACTAATCCTTTTTCAGTATGTTACATTATAAGAAATAAACATGTTCGATAAAAAACTGTTTTTTACTCCTCCTGAAAAATTTATAATTTGGCACTTACTACGTTATGGAAATGCACGCTTCAACAGACATAACATTCCCTGTACCTAAATAGCACCTGGATACTAGATAAATTCAGGCCTGAAACAAAATGTTGATTTAAAGTTAGCAAACATAAGTTTGCTTTAATTTTAAAGTTGCTTAAAAGCAAAATTTAAAGTATTTAGTATTATAATCGACTGTAAGAAATGTATAGAATATTAGTTTTAAAACAACTTCAAGATTCAACAATTGAGTAATATTTGGGGTATTCTATGTGAAAAATTAAAGTTAAAGTGTTCCCTCTAAATTTAGGGTGTTTAGTAGGTTGAACGAACTGAAAAATCTATCAAAGAATAGACACACATCTGGTGACCGTATGGTGTTGGCTAAAGTTTCAACAACTCGTTCCCCTAGACTTTCAGTAGATGGTGTCGATTCTTTTACTCTGAGATAGCGCGTATCATATATATATATATATATATATATATATATATATATATATATATATATATATATATCCTGTGAAAGAATCACTTCGTTGCCACATTTTTATACCTCTTTTTACCAACTTCATAGTTACTTAGAACTTAGTCATTGATTCGGGAACTCTCAGTCCTCGCTTTTACAAAAGTTTGTTTCAAACAAGAAACCACTTCGTCGATATAGTATGTTTTTGATTAATTACTATTTAAATGGGAATAAGCCACAAATAAAGTTTATTGAGTTTATTACTAAATTAAAGAATTTACTAATGTTTGTATTTTGAGAACGATTTCCGAAGTGGAAACTAAAACGTCAATAAACGTACTTTACCCTTTAATTGTGGCTTATTCCCAATTAAATAGTAATTACTTTAAAATGCCACAAGAAAATAGCTTCAGAACAATATTAAGAAACCGTTATGGGCCCAGCGTTATTTAATATGTTTTGATGTATTACCATTTCCTTCAGGATTATTATAGTAGGATTTAGATAGCAGGAATAAACAGCGATCTCTTGAAATAGCTTTTTTTTTATGAGGGAATTCGAAAGTGATTCGTTTTGCGACCAGTAGTGTGAGATAGATGGTACTTTGTTGTAACACATAACCATAGTACAACCAATCAGTGTCATTATTTCGTACATATCTGTTTCTTTCGTATTTAATTTTAAATGTCTGTTTTTTGCGAGTGCTGCTATTCTATATAGTGCTTACTTTGATTTGTACCGGAAGCAATATGCATAAATAAACTACGTGGATACTACGTAAATAAGCAGGACGAGAACTTTCATCAATATTTAGTGTTGTTATCCCATTTCTCTGCGTAGGAATTTCTTTTTTCGGGCAAAAGTTTATATTTGGTATATTCCATTGTGCAGTCAATTCATTTCTTTTAGACTCATCTTCAGATATTTCCGAGTCATCAGAACTTTCTTCCTCGGAAGCAGTAGTGTTTATATTCACACGATCAGTAGTGTTCTCAGATACTTCATCAGAATCTGAGGCAGAATCGTCATCAGGCACATAATCAGACTCTGAGGCAGCATAAGTTCTTCCTCGGATTCATTTTCAGAAATATTTGTGAGTTTATAAGTTTCTTCTTGAAGGTCTTTTTGTGTTAGAAAACGTCTACGTGCCATAGTAAGTCTGTAACCAAACAATACGATAGGAATAAATACGACCCGGTATAAACTACTACTGGGATACTAGAGTTCCGTTTAGAAATTATGGTAAAATCAATGAAAACAATATCAAAAATAAACAATATATATATCACTAACCTGTGTTAATCGGCAACTGAATTATATATAATCTGTTAAAAGGCAGAACAGACACTTTTTCCTTACTAAAATTTATATTATTTACGAGTTCTTAATGCACGTGTTTAGTTAACATCAATTTTTAGGTTATAAACATGATATGTAGGTTGCATACTACATACGGATGCGTTCAAATAACATGGGCTTTGGAGACAAACAGATGCCAGTAGATTTTTTGAAATCCGCTGGATATATATATATATATATATATATATATATATATATATATATATATATATATATACATGTCCCCACAGTAATGAAAGGAAACCTTACCTACGCCTACGACCTACGAGGTCCTGCCTTTCCGCCGTCGATATGTAATTCGAGAATTGTTGTGGGAGGAATATGATTTTAATCGTTTCGTGAAATGCTAATTTTATACTCTTTATTTATTTTTTCTAAATAAATATAACAATAATTATTATTTTTTCGTGTTGTCCTTCAATAATTTAGAAGTTATAAAATTTAAATCTGTCTATTTTCCAGTTTCAATGCATTCATCCCAATAGTGTTTTTTAGGTGGTCAGTTCAATCGTTGCTTATTTAGTTAATCCGAAACCCGATAAGTTTACCGAATAGATTTTATTTTAAAAATTTGGTTTTTAATCTGATTTTATCTTTTGTTACAGATATTGGGCTCCCAAAATTACAAGAACACGTTTAACAGTATAATCGGGTAAGTTAATTTTTTAATTAGACTTAATTATTTCTTTCCAAACAATTTGTTAGTGGATAGTATTAAAATATTACTTATAAATTAACTGACTGCTAATTAAAAAAAAAATAAATAAACAAATACGCATTCATAATAAAACCTTTATAAAGAATAAAAACCTTCGTTAAATATAGATAGGGTACAAAATAAAGGCACTATTCTAACCATACTCTACAGGAAATTCGAAAGAACTAATCCAATAATCCTAATATAGACAATAAAAAAAACGTTTTCGTATATATTTGTTCGCTATATATATATAGCAACGAATGTCAAAATAAATAAGAGAAAGTTCACTTACCACATTTTGAGGCTTCTCAGGTTGTGCCTGTCAGAATTGGGTTAAAGAATGTGATATCAATAGGAAAATTATTCTCCAACTCTAAGACTCTCTTGTCAAAGTAAGGACATACTAATGAAGGCTATAGGATCCTCTGTGATGACTGTGAATTGTCGTATTGGACACACTTGTATCCACACCAGTATCGTGTTCTGTATAAATTGATTTGCCTTTAAAAGGAAAAAGACAGTTAAGATTTGATTTCACGTATAGTGCGTCTGTATATCCGCTTATACGTGTTTCACCCTAAAAGGGATAATCAGAGACGGCTACTCACAGACGTTCTGAACGTGAAAATAAATCTTTCCTGTCTTGGGAAGTAACTCTAACATGGCTTCGTATGGACGTAAATAGCGACATCTGATAATAAATCCGTAAACTAATTTTTCGAAACCAAATTCAGATTTATGCTTTAATCTGTGCCTTCTAAGAATTGCAAGGCAAAACAGACGTTGATAAAGATGTTATTAAAGACATGGGGAATCTAAAATTGCATTCCACAACATATCTCCTCAACTAAGCAAAAATCTTTAGCGAATTGGTTTCTAGTACTCATAAAGAGTATACCGGAATAAATTATTTGCCTTTATTTATTTATACAGAACACGATATGTTACGTCACGACTGAGGGGAGTAGACAGATTGAGACCCCGAACTCGAACGGAACCGTATCACTCTTGATAATAGCTCCAAAATGGGTGCCGAAACGTCGAGTTTTCAATTCTTAACGCGGTAACTTGGTAATTTTCATATATATATATATATATATATATATATATATATATATATATATATTTAAAAAGTATTATAGCTACAATAAAAGTAAAAAAATGTCTTAGAAAAAGCACATTTTTAAATATTCGCCATAATATGTTTATTGCTTTTTATTTTTCTAAACAAACATATCGTCTATATAGAGGTAAAACTCACTAACTACAAATAAGTACAACAGAGATATTTAACATTTTGTCCGTTTTTCACTTTATAATTTTATTTATGATTATTATAGATAGAAGTGATATTATTTATGGAGGTTAGGTGTTACTTTACTATCCTGTTTTAAAAGAAATGATCAGAACTCAATAATTTTAAAATTATTAAGCTAAATGTACTTAATGAATTTTACCTCAAACTATCATATTCCTGATTGGTACTTAGGGATAAAGTAACTAAACAGGAAGTGATGAAAAATGTTATTATTTCGTTTACTATTACAAATTATAATAAATTCCTGTAAAATTAAACAGAACAAAACAAAATATACCAAAAAAACTTATTTTAAGGATGAATTGATGTTGAATCTTCTGATTCCTCATCAAAATTGGGTTCTGGCAGGTTGTCATTTGTAGAGGTACTTGTTGGTAGATTTTTATAATAATGATGAACTTCATCTGGTATGAGATTGTCGTTGCAAAGTTTGACTAGATCTCGTTTCTTCGGAGTTGAAATTGGGAGTAAATCGTTATAGAGAGATTTTAACCTTATTTCTGAAATATCCCGATTACTCCTTCTTCCTGGACCACAAGAAATAATTAATTTTTTATACGGCGATGAATGGTCATATCTAAAAAAAATCACATCGGCATGTTCTTTTACAAATTTGAAGCATTTAATTTTTAGCCAGGATACTGTGCAGCCGTCTTCATCTTTCGTTCTATTTTTTATTATTGTTCGTGCCAAATTATTTAGATCATAGAAATCTGTATATTTAAGTTCTCGTACTGCATACGGCTCCTTCTGTAATCTTTTCTGCCGTGCTAACCTAAATATTTCCAGCCAATCGTTCATGATAAAAGCTGTTCGGTTTTTCTTAGAATACTCTATCGCCGAATGCAGAGTCGCACTCCATATGACTATGTCCTGACTCCAAAAATTTCTGTTTTATGCATTCCAAGTGCGTAGTATGCACTGCATATAGAAGTGCAGCAGCCACTTGTTGGTTTCTATTTTGACCTCCACAAGTGTCTGAAAACAATGATATTTTCAGAACTGTGGAGGGTAAGTTTGTAATATACTTTAACAGAATAGATCCAATTTCGTTGCTACCACGCTTTCCATTAACTTCATTCCAGCAGTAGCAAGATGCGTGCTCACCATCTCCCTCATAAATGGTTAAATTGTATACAGATAATTTTCGAGAGTAGTAAAATGGGGATACTGGGGAGTGAGGTAGTTGCAATACACTTTGAAGGTCGAATGTTGCTGTTTTAAATGTCTTGTCGTTTTGAGATAACTTTTTGTCTGTATTTTTTTGCTTCATGGCATTCATTCTTCCTTATTATGTGCATTGAATATTCTATTTCTAAACCTTTTTTTTTGTTGCATCTGCCATGTTATATTTACTGCATGCTGCACATTGATCTTTTTTAGGAACGAAAAAAGAGTAATTATAGTCATTACCAAAAATTTGCCTGTATTTCCAATGACTGACTGGCTTTTGATTTTCAGCTAGACTTTCGAGATAGAGATTGTACATTTTTTTAATTGATAATTTAGAGTCCAAATAAAGTCTTTGACTTGTGGCCCTTGTATAATGCGACTCTACAGCAGGGAATGACTCGATATGTTTTTTTACCAACTGGATAGACTCTTCATTAGTGACGTTTGCAGGGATTTTGCGACCCCTTTTATTTTCACTGAAAAAACAACCTGTTGAATTGGTTCCTTGTAAGGCCGTGTTTATGGGACCATTAGAAATGCATAGAGTTCTCTCAAAAAACTTGGCACATACTCTGTGCCGTCCTGAGGGACTTTCAAGGAAGTACAATCTTGAAACCGTTTTGTTGTTAACATTATTTTTTAAACGTTTTGGTTTAACTGGTGTAACATTTTTTATTATAAAATCTTTTTGCCTCTTAAAATCATTGAAAGACCAATATGATTGACACAATGTCTTTCTATCCTCTTTATTAAAATTTAATGAGCATTTATATCTGCAATTTGTACAATCAACAAATTTGGGACCCTTTGCATTGCATTGTTTAAATTTGTTATAATATGGCTCACATTTGGAACGTTTCTCTTTAGTAATGTTTACTTTCCAGTTCTTTTCATTTCGTTTTCGCCTTTTTGTTAATATACATTTTTTGGTATTAATTTCTGTAGCTTCAGCGAAGTCTGATAAATCGGAGATATCTGGTGTCGAAGAAAGAGGTGAATTCGATGGTCTGAAACAGGGGTCCATATCTATGTCATCAGACGAAAAATCACTGTCACTGCTTGATGAATACGGAACGATTTTTAATGTACTTCGTTGTCTTTTAACTCTTGCCATTACAACATCCTCTTTCAGCACCTGAAATACAAAAGTTAATTAGTCTCTGCATGATGATAACCCAATGGAGTAATTTTATGGAGGCCTATGTTCAGCAGTGGACGCAACATCGGGCTGAATTATTGTGATGATTACTTGGATAACAAATATAATAAGTAATATGTGTTTCTTTACCTGATCTGGAACAGTCTTCTCAGCCTCAATGTGACCAAATAACTCATTGACCTTGGTTTGTACGCTTCCGGAATTAATTTCAGTAAACAATAAATCATTTTTTATCCCTTGTTGAAATGACTGCACATTCTGGAAATTTAATACACAATTCAGTAACTACATACACAACTTATTATAAAAAAACATTTAAACACTAGGTAGGAAGTAGATATTTACATTTTTTGTTAGTGTCATTGGTTCTTCATTTTCTTTATGTAATACCCTTTCGAGCATCTTAGTAGTTCTGGAACTGGCAAACACTCGTGTAATACGATTTGGAAATCTCTGAAATAAAAATTTAATTGTTTTAAAGTAATTTTAAACTATTTCACTTGATATTACATACCTCAGAACTTGTAGAAGGTTTTGATGAATCAAAAAGTTTGTCTGCATAAGTTTTTCTCATTTTGGCTATTATTTAGGGATTTATTAAAATTAAAATAAACGTAGTCACAAACTTACAAAGAGACTACAAACTACAAAATCCCGTGTTAAAAGTATTGCCATAGAGGTAAAAATCATTAAGTGCAACCTGACTTTTACCTCCCAACGAAATGTAGACAAAGTGCACTGAATGTTTTTTACCATTCTATAACTGCCTTATTATTAGACGTAGCACCTAGTGAGTTATACCACGCGAAAGTTTAGATGTTAAATGTTACTTACTGATATAAACATGGTTTTGAGCTAAAATGTCACTTAGTGAGTTTTACCTTTATATAGACGATATTATTGATTGAATTTCGAAAAGTGCACTTTTCATTATTTTCGAAAAAAATTGCTGTCCTTTAACACAATGGAAATGTTTACTCTTACAAGTAATATAAAATTTTAAATGTAAATATACAAACATTCGAGAATGTACATTCAAAAGTAACTTTAATTTAAATGATTGTATAAATTTGTTTGACGAAAAATATTTGTTGCAATCAAAAACTATATTTATGTGTTTACAGATATATGTTTCTAAATTAACTAAAAAAAAAAACTAAGTAATTAAATATGTGTCATGTTTTATATGCATGGTCATCCAAGAAGATACAAAGAGGGCTAAATCTCTGAAACTACTAAATAATTGTTTTTTTAAATTTAAGGTTTAAAGAAAAGTCATGCTGATAATAGGTTTTTAAAAAAATATTGTTTTTATTATTTTACGAAATGCAGTCCAATATATGAAAACCCAATTATTTTTGCAAAATGTTTGCAAAACGGTGGTACCTTAGGAATTTAAACTTTTTCTTATTGATAGACACTTTTATCTACCTATTCCCAAATTTTCATCTTATTTATGATTTATTTTTTTATGTCATAGTGTTCTATGATCGGCCTATATACTAATCAGAATTTAGCTGTTTTACAAAAATTTCACATTTGTGAATTTCACAATAATTGATCTTTTATTTTTAGCGGAACTGTATTTTTAAGTTTGTGATTTGGTGTGAGATGTTTTCCATACGTAAAGAAATAACATAAAACTTTTAACGTTACGTTTTTTCCTTTGTTCTATCATATATTATGAATAATTCAGGATTGACGGACTTCTTACAATACACTGTAGGAGCGCCAATGTTTTGCATAAAAAGTATACTACAAAGATAAATATCTCCGATTTTTGTGTGACTATAAAATGGCAATTAAATATGAATATTGTGAAAGCAAGATTGAAGAATATATTTTCTGCCCCAGTTGTTTATTTGATGAAGCTGACAAATGTGATCCAACTCTCAATATCAATTATTTAAAAATGGGTGAATCGATACTCTTTAAAGATGTATGAGTTTATTCAGGAATAAATTGATGTGAATAAATCAATTGTGGCTAAACGCTAAATTTGTGTTAATTAAAATTAATGTAATTTGTACGTGTCTATGTACAATGCAATTAATGAAAACCTCCATAGTCGAAGTAGTATTAGTAATGAATCTTTTTGTTTATCTACAGCATGTCTTTACCCAATAATAACACAGGCCAACGATGAAAAAAATTTTTCACTAAAAATACCCTATTATAATGTCTTTCAGGTCGCTGAATCCAAATATGATGCTTACAAAGCTGTATCACCCACAATTTCTTCACATTTTGTAGTAACATTTTTTTAATTAAGCGATTTCTACACTCTGAGATAGCGCGTATAATAGTTTAAATATAATCAAAAAAGTAGAGGTAATGGACTTAAATTGTGTTGGTAGCACTGCCGAAACATACTAAAAGATCAAAAAAGGTAGATTCCATTTGAACGTTAACAGCTGATGTTTGTTTACTGTCAATCTAACCTCACTTTCACGGTTTTTGTACACGTGCTCAACACAATGTCTAACCGCGGTTGTAAAAACTCTGTTGACAGTTTTTGTTATATTTGTGGTGAGTTTGTGATTAAAAAACACCAAAGAAACATTACGGACTTTGTGAAAAAGGTTTATCGATCATACTTTGGAACTTTACTTGGCGATCAGGATAAATCTTGGGCGCCGCATAAGGTATGTTATGTATGTGTTGAAGATCTAAGAAAATGGTCAAAAAAGGAGAAAAAATCCTTCAAATTTGCAGTTCCTATGATATGGAGAGAGCAAAGAAATCATTCTGATGATTGTTACTTTTGTAGTGTTGATGTAACTGGTCACAACTCAAAAAATAAGAAGGTAATAAGCTACCCTAACCTTATGTCTGCCATCCGACCAGTGAAACACGGTCAAGATATGCCGGTCCCTGAACCTCCAGATGATTTGGATTCCATTCAAACTGAACCATCTTATGATGTAGAATCTGAGTTAGGTGAACAAGATGATGAAGAATTTCGATGTATTACAGAAAATGTAGAGCCTAAATTGTTTACTCAGATTGAACTTAATGACTTGGTTAGGGATCTAGGCTTAACTAAAGAAAAAGCTGAATTGCTTGGCTCTAGACTAAAAGAAAAGAACTTGTTGGGTGCTGGAACCAGCATTTATGTGTATAGAAAGAGAGAGCAACAATTTTCAAAATTTTTTGAACAAGATGGTGATTTGGTGTACTGTACAGACATTCCAGGTCTGATGAATGAATTTGGTGTTGAGTACAAAAAGGAAGACTGGAGGCTGTTCATTGACTCATCCAAAAGAAGTTTAAAGGCTGTTTTATTACACAATGGAAACCAGTACGCATCTATACCTGTTGGTCATTCTGTACACATGAAAGAAAGCTATGAAAACCTAGAAATAGTGCTGAATAAAATAGGCTATTGTGATCATGGTTGGATGATATGTGGTGATTTAAAAGTAACATGTATGCTACTTGGTCAACAAGGTGGTTTTACCAAGTTTCCATGTTTCTTGTGTGAATGGGACAGTAGGGCTAGAGATCAACATTGGTGCAAAAAGAACTGGCCTGCTAGGGAATCTTTAAAACCAGGTGAAAAGAACATTCTTCGCAAAAACCTCGTAGATCCAAAAAAAGTGCTCCTACCACCTCTTCACATAAAGTTAGGCCTCATGAAACAGTTTGTGAAGGCTTTGCCTAAAGATGGGCCATGTTTTATGTATCTCTGCCTAAAGTTTCCACACCTCTCAGAAGCTAAACTGAAAGAAGGCGTCTTTGTCGGACCAGACATTAGAAAAATGATGTTAGACCTTAACTTTGAATCGACAATGACCTCAAATGAGAAAGAAGCATGGGTGTTATTCAAGCAAGTGGTTACCAAGTTCTTGGGGAATAAAAAAGATCCAGAATATGTTGCTATTGTTGCTAACATGTTAAAGAACTTTAAAAAGTTAGGATGTTTGATGAGCCTGAAAGTTCACTTCCTGAACAGTCATCTTGATTACTTCCCGGAAAACTTGGGCGATGTAAGTGAGGAGCAAGGAGAGCGTTTTCACCAGGACATTAAACTGATGGAAAAACGCTATCAGGGCCGCTGGAACACTAACATGATGGGGGACTACTGTTGGTCACTTCACAGAGAAGTTCAGCAGGCGACTCATCGTAGAAAAAGCTACACAAGAAGTTTCAAAGAAAAGAGGGAAAGAAAATACAAACCAATCCCAGATGACTAATGGAACCTGTATTATATCATATGTATAACTGTTTCAAGTAACCTATTGTAATAATATATTCATGATTATGATGTAACATAGTGTTTCATTAATTTCACCATATACCGTATTTATACTACATAAGAAACTACATAAAAATGTATACTACAGTAAAAACCCAAATTGCAGAAAAACTATGGGTGATACAAAAAAACTAAGGCCAGATTTGGATTCAGCACATAAAAATCAATAA
The DNA here is from genome assembly GCF_040954645.1 of Diabrotica undecimpunctata. NCBI lineage: Eukaryota > Metazoa > Arthropoda > Insecta > Coleoptera > Chrysomelidae > Diabrotica > Diabrotica undecimpunctata. The sequence goes on along the minus strand of NC_092808.1, from coordinate 109,700,382 downwards.
AAATCAGCTATTAAAGTAAAAAAAGTTTTCCCAAAAAAATTTTTCGTCGGCCTGTGTAATTACCAAGGTGTGAAAAAACAAGGAAATTGAGTATTTTTTATAACTTTCATTATAATAATTTAGTTAAAATAAACAAATAAGAAAAAAAAATTAAAACATGTTTTTTTTTTGAAAAAAACTGGGTGTTGCGTAGACGCATCACCGGTCAATGCCGTGTAGGAACTATTAGACCAGGGAAATAAGCAAAAAAGTAGCCTGTGCGTGACACTGAACCGACAAGGCAAACGACAGTTTTTTTAAGTAGTACGAACCTCTGTAACAAAAATCTATATGTTTCCCGCAGTCGACTTTTTGGACTTAATTAATTATTTACAAATTAAGGTCAAAAACGGTAAAATTTCGCGTTTTTCGTCAATCAGCAAAAAGTAAAGCGTTTTAAACAAATTTGAGAAGAGAAGAAACTTATAAGTCATATAAAAACCTCCAAAATGACTTTTCCCAAATGTTTCTATACTTATTTGTTGCTTAGGAAGTTGCAAAATAAGTCAAAAATTTCGGTTTTTATAAATATTAATAATTTTTTTTTTAAGAAAGTTATAACCTTTATATTAAACACAATATTGGGTCTTGTGGTGCTTGAAATAAGAACAAAATTTTATCTATTTGTCTATCGATCAAAGAGTTTAAAAGATATTTAATTTATTAATCCCAAATTAATTTTTTGCAACAATATAAGTCAGAAATTTAATAGGTATATTAAATATACGAATAGATTCTAAAAGAAGAAGATTTATTCTATTAATATCATTAATTTAAATATTGCAAAATAATTTGGCAAAAACATGTCAATTTTTTGCTTATAAACAATTAGAATAACTTTTTAACCATTGACTGCAAAAAACTGATTTTTCATATTTTGATAGCATGAGTTTTTTTTTTCAAATTTAAAAGAAAAAAAAGTTTACCTAGAACACTTTGGGACGAAGTTAGTTCCTTTTTTTTATAAATTGATAGCAGCTTTGTTTATAACACTTAATTGACCTTTTTAGGGTCATCTGAAAGAACATAATTTAAGGTTTTAATGTAAAACATTTAAAAAAGATTGCATTTTAATAGAATCGTTCACAAAGCCTCTAACTTCTGCTGCTCAACATTGGTCGGCTTTGAAACTAGTGAGAGCGCAGGAGGGGGAAGGAGCTGATAACTGTATCTCTGTTTCTTGTTTATAGATTTCGACGTTTCTTTTTTTAATTTGTATGGACTTTTTGCGTAAATTACGAATATGTATTATTTAAATAATTAGGTTGTTAAATAAACCATCTAATTTGTTTAAACAATTTTTTTTGTTATAATATTTGAGGTAATTTTTATTGTAAAAAATAAATATTTATGATTATTATATTATATACTTCTTTCATGTTAATTTCGGTCGTCACGTTTTTGCGCAGTATGGTTAGTTCGGCAAGTAGTTTGGTTTGTAGCATTTTGGGTTCTTCTACCTAAACTACTTCGTCTTATAGGAGGTATATCGAATATACTTAATAATTATTAATCACAGGTATTAAAACACTTTGCACAAAACACGATATAAAACAAGTTGACAAAAGAAAACTGAGTAGATAAGGTAACAGAAAATCCAAGAAAAACAACACGTGTTTGTACACCAATGTACACCGGCAATGTAACAGGTTGTTGTTTTCTGTGAAATCTCTACTTTGTCTGTGAAACAGAATATAATCAAAGAGGATATAACACTACGTTTTAGTTTTTTTATTTTTTTTAATTTGATATGACTTGGAGTAAAGTCCTTTAAGCCAAAACAATGTTGCATGTGTATAGAATATATTAAATTATTAATAATATAATTATTAAAGATAATAAACGCTTTTTAACGCGGTTTGTTTGACAAATGCAACAACGTGAAAACTGGTACAATTTATGTGGCGTTCCGAAACTAAAACAAAAGAAAGAATATTACAAGGCCAATCAAATCTATAGGTCTTACATTTGTTGACTTTTCAATTTGGTCGGATTCACGATATTATCACTTTTGTGTAAACGCATTAGATCCTCGAACGCGAACGCGCACACACACGAACGTGCACACACATACATTTGATTAAATTGGAACTTTGTGCAGCGACAATAAAGCGCAAATTGACTCTTCAACATTAGGAACACACCTACATTGTTTAGACAACAGTGAGTGCTTGTAATTTTATTAACTTTATTGAATAGCAATAAAGTTCAAATTGATTCTACATTTAGTTAGAAAATATTTGTATGGGAAAAAGAAAATGGCTGTTTTAGGGTTTTCCCGAAAATTATTCGATTTTTTCTTGCCATAAAAACCATCCTTAAACCATCCATGTATTATTTATTAAGTGTTCATAATTATTTTTGGCTTTTGTATTTCAAAATAATAATTAAAATAAATCACTGTATGACCGAGAACTGTCAATTTTGAAATACGTTAGTGTCATGTCTAATTGGCAAATTTCTTACGTGTTTGGTTTATACGCTGGTATATGTGAGTTCGAATCCCAATATGAATTTCCTTTTTATTTTTTATATATTTAAAAACCCCACATTAGTCTTATTAAATATATGTAAATATAAGTTTTAAAATAAAATGAAAATTACATATAAACATAATCCGAGTTCTTGGTTTTTTATTTTTATCTACCACAAACATTTTTTGAAGTTATACTTCTATACGCGCGTTCGACGTTGGAAATTTGTGTGTATTCGTATATATTGAGTGAATCGGCAAAATCATTACATATGTAAGATATAGATAAGAGAGAGACAGAAGATATATTTTCTCTCTCTTTCTCTCTCGAGAATAAAAATGTTCCGTTTGTAAACATATTTAATATTTATTAATATTATTATTTTTTTATTAATATTATTATCATGGTAAATTAAACATATGCGTAAGTTATGTATATTGTTATTTTTAAATACTTATGAATATTGCATTTTAATTTGTATTGTATTATAATACTGAATTATGTTAATTAAATTAACAATGAATTTTACTGCAGAGTATGTGTAAAAATTTTTTTTTGCATTCAACTGCTCTTATACATATATGAAAATAAAAATGTATATTTTCATTAAAATATTGATTCAATCCTTCATTTACTTACTATACTCCTATTACAGGTCAAATGTTTATATACAGCAAATGTTGCACCATATACCTGTATACCTAATTCTTTTTCACTTTCTGCTCTCTCTTACCTATAGTATTACATATTTAATGATTGTGCAGATTGACTCCCATATAAATTTGTAACGACGAACGCGTGTATAGAAGTATAACTTCTACCGGCAGTCCCACTGGACTGCCACACCCGTTTTTTTTTTAATAAATTGAGAGTTATTTCAACACGATATTTATGTTAAACGCTTACTTTAAACGTAAAGGGCAACTAAGCTACTAAAATAGCCGAAAAAACAATTTTAGCGTTCTTCGAGGCCATTTTTTAATAGGATGAATATCAGGTGAAAAAAAATAACAAAAAAAACAAGATAAAAGCTTAAGTCAATTCGTTTAAAAATGCTCAATTTTATTTTGATGTTTTATATCAAAAGTCAGTTTAAAATATACATAAACAAATTGATATACCGTTGATGAACGTCCAAACTTTAACGTTTGAAACACCTTGTTTATTTCTTACCACAATCTTAAACTTATTTTATTCGGAAATATTTTACGACAAAAATACAAGAATAACGTCTTAGAATAATTCAAATTATTAAAAGAAACTAGTTTTGAAGCAAAAAATATAATTTTTTATAATTTTTTCGAAGTTTTAAATAAATAAATAATAAATAAATAAATGGGTTGCCAAAAAGTGTCCTAGGTTAACTTCTTTTCCTTTTAAATTTGTAAAAAGATTCAGGCCGTCCAAGTATAAAAAAATCAATTTTTTGCAGTCAATGATTTCCTTAATTTAAAAGACTGTATAAAGCTCATTACTATTGTTCTTGTTTCATCGGTTTATTTATTATGTCTGTTTTTATGACCGCCTCGTCCATTTTCTTTTGCATCGTCAAATTCAAGTTAATTTTTCTTTAGGGTTTGAACACGACGATTAGTGATGCCGTGTGCAGACAAAAATGCTTTATAGCAAACAATAGTATATTGTAACGAGCTACTCACATTTACTCGAACTCTATAACTATAGGAAGATTGATTAAAACTTGATTTAGCTATAGGATTTCCGCTTCTCCGTCTAACAACAGGTAAAACCGTGACAAGACCTGTTAAATATTTGTTTTGAGCATTGTAGTCCCCTAGACAAATAATCGTTGTCTTTCGTTCAAAAGGATGACTTAAAACAGTTGTAAGAAATGAAGTTGCAGTCTTCCTGACCTCGTAAGTGGTGGCACTTTCGTTTGTCTACTCCACTTCGGCAATTGCATTCTGTAACATATCTGTTAATTCAATTACGTTGTCACCATCAGACATAATTGCTTTATTACCAGCAAACGGAGCTACAACATTTTTCTCTGAAACTGGCAGGTCTTTATTGAGTGTACAGGAAATATAGTACGGGTCTCAGTACATTTCCCTGTGGTACACCTGCACTAATTTTCCTTAGATCAGAATAAGCATTTTCCTGTTTAATCCTGAACTATCTTTCTGACAAATATAAAATTAGGATCTTTGAGTATTGGACAGGTAGTGTCATTTTTATCTTATGCTTCAATCCTTCATACTGGATATTGTCGAAGACCTGTGCTACATGATCAGGTAGACTTGATCAATTATAGAGTGCTGATTTCGGAATCCGAATTAGTGATTGGAGATGAGTCTTTTTTTTTCGATAATAAGTTTTAGCCTGTTAAGCAAGAGCGTTTCGAACAATTTTGACATAAGCGGTAGCAAGAACATTGCCCGATATGATATCATTTGATGTGGCGTTTGCTTGGTTTTGTAATGATTATGATCCCAGCTACTTTTTATAGCTGTGAAATATAAACGGAATCATGCATTAATTTGATTGGTAAGTTTAACCAGGGCCTTTCTAGGTACCTCCTTAAGGAACTGTCTAGTTATTAGACTAGATTAACGCTTGTGTCGATTTTATTTTTAATATCTTTTGGTGTGGTTAAAGGAATAACCACATAATCTTGTCGAACAGCCTCTGGGAGAGATTCATCTATATCTACTATATATTGTTGAAAAACACTTTCGAGATAGTTTGCAAATACTAATTCTTTTTGTTCATTCTTTTTCGCCCAACCTTCTTGTTTATTTTTTATAGGAGGCGTTTGCATAATTGGTCTCTTTACATTCTTGGTGGTTTTCCATAGCGAGTATTCTTCATTACTAGTCAACATTTGTCAAATTTTAACGTTTAAAAATCGTTACAAAGCGACTGTTTTTTCATAAAGTTTCTGATGGAAGATGTGACCAACACGTTTAATTTTGCATAAACTTATATGCCAAAACGTTAGTATGCACTTTATCGATTATTTTCGATGTGGGTGTTGTTTTAGACGATGTTGTTTACGTGGATCATTTTGAAAATTAACGGCCATGTTGAAACTCAGTAGCCGATTTCTTCACGGTAAAAGTTCAACGTAAAGCGTCTTTTTACATATTTATGTAAATACGTCAGTTATAATAACCTTTTTATATAAAGAATCTTATCAATGCACGTTACTGGTTTTCTATATTTTCTAAACCTTGAGCACACAAACTGATTCAGAGAACTGTTTACAGTCGATTGACTCGAACAGAATTGAAATTTTTAAGACAAAAAATGAGTGCAAACACTTGTCAGATCGCCTTAGTATAGATAATATATTTTATAAGATGTTTTTGCTTCAAGATCAGTATCAAAAGCCAATTCGAGTTAAATTAAATTTACTAAAAGGATTTCGAAGTTTATGTAGTCCACAAGTTCAAACCAAATATTTCTGTCTTATGGAATAAAAATATTGTAATCGCTCAAATTCAAACGAATCATATAATAAGTATTTGTAAACAGGCCGAAATTTGGGAAAGAAAACTCTGAGATAGCGCGTAAGATGCGACGGTCCATTCCATTGGCATCGGCATCCACATCGACATCCACATCGAGAGGAAAGCAAGGAAAACATTCGAGTAAGGATTAAAGAGATTACGAGACGTGCCTGAGCGACCCGCCACTATTTGCGCATCGATGTTTGCCGAGCAAGAAAAATATGGCTGGAGTGAGAGCTATTACTTTGAAATATTCATGTTCGTGTCTATGCGGGATATCCGATGGATGTAAAGTGGTTGTTCAGTAAATTCCGTAATGGGTGGATCGGTTCGGAGAACGAACGTTATGGACGCCTCTGACGCTGTTTTCTACACTTACCGAAATCCCGTGCGCGTGTCTACGCTTTCCATCATTTGCTGTCGTCACGCATCACTTTTTCCTTTCACATTTTAAATTTTAAAAATTACCGATTTGCGTAGATTATCTGGATAAAGTAGTTTATGATCGTTAGTGTTCGATTATGTTATAGAGTAAAACTGTATAAATGGAGGTAAATAAAAGGATGGAAATAAAATATTCAAAGTTCAAAAGCAAACACTAGACAAATAACTGTATAAACCGTAATATGAAAGGGGGTTCGGCCCTGGCAACGATATAACACACCACGTTACAGCTGGTTCCGAAGTATTTTCATTTTAAACGGTAAAAACTAACAATAATTATAATATTTTACCAAATATTATTCTGAAGCTATTTTCTTGTGGCATGTTAAAGTAATTCCTATTTAAATGGGAACAAGACACAATTAAAGGTTAAAGTACGTTTATTAACGTTTCAATTCCACTTCGAAAATCGTTTTCAAAATACAAACATTAGTAAATTAAACAAATTTTGTTTTTGTTACTAATTTTTGGTCGTTCGTTTAGTTTACTTTCAATAAACACCAAATTCTGATTTTATGTTTATTATTTAAAAAACATAAATGATATATCCTCTATATGTTACTGACTTACTAATACTGGTATTTTTTACTTTTAATAACTTCCTTTTTAAAAAGAAGTTATCTCCCAGATTTAGCCATACGCCTCACACTCCCTCGAAGGGGAAAATTCACTCATCCCACATACCTATGGTATCAAAAGTATTGAGCTCTGGTGGGACTCTTTCCATGTTATCGAGTCCCAAGGTGACTTGGTACGTCGGTGTATCTCCCAAACATTTTCGCACGCATCTGGACATCGAAAGTAGAACAGTTTTCTGCATGATTTTATATAGATGTTCATTTAGACCCAGTTTTTTTATGTTTTCTAGAAGGTTCTTCGGGATGACTCCAGTGGTAGAAAGAATAATAGGTATCGTCTGGGTACTTGCGATTCTCGATTGTCTCCTTATTTGTATTTCCAGATCTCTGTACTTGGCGATCTTTTCGTTGTACTTAACACGCAGATTATCGTTGTTAGGTATCGCCACATCGATAAGTGTTGTTTGTCTTGTATGTTTATTAACTAGCACAAGATCTGGTCCATTATGTGCTACAGTTTGCTCTGTGAGCACAGTGTGATAATATGAGAGATGGTTTGTTTGTAGAAGTCCCAGTTTAAAAGCTATCTCTTGATGGAGAATCTTCCCTACTGAGTCATGCCGTTTCTTATATTCAGTTGCAGCAAATGCCGGCAGCACTCGGTAAGATGTTGGATAGTTTCTTAGGTTTGACATCCATATCGGCATTTGTCGTTTTGGACCTGAGGGTCTTTGACGATATATTTTAGGTAATTTTTGGTTGGTATAACCTGATCCTGAATTGCGAGTAATATACCTTCTATTTCAGGGAACATCTTTCCTGATGTCAGCCAATAGTTCGACGCTATATTCGACATGGTCTTGACTGACCTCATTAGGATGTCGCCTGTGCAGAGGGCGACACCATTACACATCCAGATGCGCATTTTTTCGTTCTTAGTAAGATGGTTTATGTGCATTTCTTCTTCCTCAGTTTGATCTACTGTACCAGAGTTGTGCCATCTACTGCACAAATCGCGCGATGAAGAGTAGATATCTCCGCCTGCACCTGAAAATAAGTTCGTAAATTAGTAATCTGTTTTTCTAATTGCTCGCTTATATCAATAAGTCCTCGTCCTAAATACCGCGGTTATGTCGTTCTTTCTACTGCACTTCCAGGATGGTGTTTTTGTGCCTTTGTGAGGTGTGTTCGTACTTTTCGCTGAAGAGTTTCTATATCCGTTTTAGTCCACTTAATAATCCCAAATGAGTAGCTAAGCGCGAAAAATGCGTAGGTGTTTCATGCCTTAAACAAATCTTTACTATTAAGATGTGAGCGGAGTAGCTGTTTTACTCTTCGTATGAACTCTGATGTTTAGTCAATTTTTATTTATTCATGGCCAATTTTCCGAATAAGTCAAACGTTAATCTGATAAATTACAAAAAAACTTAGAACAGAAGCTAGATATATTATGAAAAATACAGCAGAAATTACGGAAATATTAGCAAACCAATATGAAAATAGTTCAGGTGACAACAACTATAATAGTGATGCCTTCCTGGAAACAAAATACATCAAAGAAAAAGAATCAATGGATTACGATGATTATACACAAAACTCAATAAATAACCTTATTACAAAAACAGAGTTAGATGACGCACTTAAAGAATTTAAGAAATCTGCACCAGGCCCTGACAACGTACCCATTTTTTTTTTTCAGAATTTGCCCGAGAGTGCCAAAGAATTTTTTCTACAAATATATAATCACATATGGTCTAAAAATGTATTTCCTTCAAGTTGGCGTAAAGCCATAATTATTCCATTACTAAAAACTGACAATGACCGAACTATCCCAGAATCATATATACGTTATATACACATATGTCCAAAAGTTTGGAATATTGAAATATTTCATCTTTTTGATTGATTTTTATATATAAAATCTTCTGAATAGTTAAACATCATTTTGTTTCAATTCTCAACAATACTAAATAAATCTCAAAACCAGATAAAACGATATGCGAAAAAAATATTTATTTTCTTGGAGTGAAAAACTTACAATGTAGAACTTACATTTAAAAATAAATTAGTATAGAAAAAAATTTCTTTTGATAAAACTAATAATAAGTATTTCCTCCATTGGCATGTATGCAAGCCTGTAGGCGATTTGGAATGCTGCCGATTAACTGGTCGAGCTGGGCTTGCGGAATTCTATCCCACTCTTCACGATCAGCATCTTTAAGTTCTCGAAGTGTAATAGGGGGATTGTTTCGCTTCTTGATGCGTGTTTTGAGAATGTCCCAAGCATATTCAATAATGTTAATGTCGGGGGAATTCGAGGGCTACTGTAATGTAGATATTCCTTCTTCTTCAAGAAAAATTTTGTACTGCTGATGTTCGATGAGGAGGTGCGTTGTCATGCATAAACACAAATTAATCACCTACTGCCCCTCGGAATAGACGTACGACAGGATTTAAAAGTTCCTTGATGTATACAGCACCAGTGACTCTTCTCTCCAGAACCAGCAGTGACGTCCGTGTACCACTCATAATACCACCCCCAAACCATAATACTGCCACCTTCAAATGGGACACGCGGTTTAGCTGTTTCTAGTGGGGCTTGTCGTCCTGAGGCCCTCCAAACCAGTGTTCTTCGCGAATCAGATACCAAGTCAATTTTTGACTTATCAGAGAACATCACGTTATTCCAGTTAGGATCATGATGCACCATTTCTCTAGCCTATTGCAACCTTACTATTTTTTGTTGGTAGGTAAGTTTAGGAACACGTAGCGGTCTTCTACGATACAAATTTACCGCATTTAGTCTGCGTGTTATTGTTTGCCGTGAAATATTCAGTCCTTGAAGCCTAGAAATTTCTCTGGATGTACCACTTGTAGATTCCAGACGATTTCTACGAGCTATAAATGTTATTTTCCGGTCTTGTGCTACTGTTGTACATCGATTTCTACCACTTCTGGGACGATCCTTGAGGTCATTTGTATCTTGGAATTTTTTTTAATTTTCGATACAGCACTCTGAGTAACATTAGCAATATTCGCGATATAACTTTGACTAAAGTCCTGTTGTAACAAAGCAATTACTCTGGATCTGTCAAAATGAGATATCACGTTTTTAGGCATTTTTAAACAACTCAATTCAAATTTAAACAAAGACTGAAATAATGTGTAAATACGCTAATCAGTTGAATGTGACCAAAATCATACAAAAACGATTCAAATTTTTTATTAAATATTAATTTTATTAAATAAATACATTTTCATTAAATAACCCTCTAGAATGAATATCAACAACAGTTTTAAAACCACCATAGGCATAGATATATTATTTATATATATGTATATATATATATATATATATATATATATATATATATATATAATATAAAGTTTTATTTTGGGGTTGCAGTCATTAATAGGGCAGGAAAGTGAAACTCTTTGTTCTTTATCTAGCTTTCGCAAAATTTATTTGCTTCTTTAGGATATGCCAAAATATGGTATCAGTAAATACAATGAAATTAAAATTAAATAGCATTGTATAAAACTAGTATAAAAACTTACAACATGAGGTTAATCCATTAAATTTTCAAATTTACAAAACATTAAAACTTAACTTATTAAAATTATCTAGTTATGTAAGTACAATATTTTAATTTTATTTAATTTTGTACAAATTCATTATGACATTGATTATGTTGATGTTTGATTTATGTCAGAAAGACACTCGTTTCTGTTTATTATATTTTTTGTTGTTGATAACTAGCTCTTGATTGTTATTATGGTTACGTACAAAGTGACGCCAAATATGAATATTTAAATTTTTTGAAATTATAGTATTTATAGTCAGAAAATCTAATATTAGAAAATTATAGTATTAATTTTCGTAAGACAGAATGTAATTATAGATATTGCTTAGTTTATCAATATCAGTTTTTTTATTAACGCATTGATATTTATTTATGCATACCATTTCTAAGAATTCTCTTTTATTTAATTGGTTTTCACGTCTTAATATATTAGTTTCATTGAAATTAAATGAATGATTTTTATTAATTGCATGATCTATTAATGCACACGTATTTTTATTATTTCTAAGGTCACTTTTATGTGATGTTAGTCTGCCTATTAGATTTCTAGATGTGTGTCCGATGTATGACTTATCACAATTTTCGCATGGTATATATAAACTACATTTGAGCTTTCCATAATGCTAATAGGTGATTTAGTTTTTGTATACAATGATGCTAATGTTTTAACATTTTTAGTTGCAATTTTAATATCAGAATAGTTAGCAAAAACTTTAGTTAGTTTGGGTGTTAATGTTGGTATGTAAGGTAGTGATGTGAAAGTAAATTGAGATTGCACGATTTGTTGATTTGGTTCTGTTGTTTGATTCATGTCAATCATTCTATTATTAGGATTGTTAAATAAAAATTTGTTAATTATTATATTGGTTATGAATTCTCTAATAAAATGTCTTTAAGTTCTAATAACCCTTTGTTGATGTTATTGATGTGTGATAATTTGACTATTCTGTTTTTTAAAGCCAATATCAAATTTATTTTCATATGAGGTGGATGTTTTGAATGATAATTAATAAATCTGTTACTAAATATAGGTTTTCTGTACCATTCAGTGCTTAATACATTTTGTGCATTACGTTTGATTTTTATGTCAAGATATGGGATGCTATTTTCTATCTCTTTTTCACATGTAAATTGTAAATGTTCACTATAATTATTAAAAGTTTGTAAAGTTTCATTTATTTTGTCTGCAGGTAAAGCAAGTATTAAGTCATCCACAAATCGTTTGATAAATGGGATATGAAAAGGCAATTTATTTAAAGAATCTCTTAATAAATCGTCTAGTACATAATTACATAATATACACGATATACTTGAGCCCATAGGTGTGCCAAAAATTTGTTTATAGAATGCATTATCAAAAATCAATACATTAGAATCAAAAATGAATTCTAAAGTGCTTAAGAACGTTTTTTTTGTTAATTTTGCAATTTATTTTGATTTCATCCCAATGTCTGTTTATACTATCATTAATAATATGTAGTGGTAAATTAGTAAATAAAGATATAACGTCAAAGCTTACTATTATTTAATTATTTGGTAGTTGATAGTTATTGATAAAATTACTTAGTTCAAAGGAATCTTGTATAGAGAAACTATTATCTAAGTTATATGATTATACCTATGGGCTCAAGTATATCGTGTATATTATGTAATTATGTACTAGACGATTTAATACGAGATTCTTTAAATAAATTGCTTTTTCATATCTCATTTATCAAACGATTTGTGGATGACTTAATACTTGCTTTACCTGCAGACAAAATAAATGAAACTTTAGTTTATATAATACCATGCGAAAATTGTGATAAGTCATACATCGGACACACATCTAGAAATCTAATAGGCAGACTAACATCACATAAAAGTGACCTTAGAAATAATAAAAATTCGTGTGCATTAATAGATCATGCAATTAATAAAAATCATTCATTTAATTTCAATAAAACTAATATATTAAGACGTGAAAACCAATTAAATAAAAGAGAATTCTTAGAAATGGTATGCATAAATAAATATCAATGCGATAATAAAAAAACTGATATTGATAAACTAAGCAATATCTATAATTACATTCTGTCTTACGAAAATTAATACTATAATTTTCTAATATTAGATTTTCTGACTATAAATACTATAATTTCAAAAAATTTAAATATTCATATTTGGCGCCACTTTGTACGTAACCATAATAACAATCAAGAGCTAGTTATCAACAACAAAAAATATAATAAACAGAAACGAGTGTCTTTCTGACATAAATCAAACATCAACATAATCAATGTCATAATGAATTTGTACAAAATTAAATAAAATTAAAATATTGTACTTACATAACTAGATAATTTTAATAAGTTAAGTTTTAATGTTTTGTAAATTTGAAAATTTAATGGATTAACCTCATGTTGTAAGTTTTTATACTAGTTTTATACAATGCTATTTAATTTTAATTTCATTGTATTTACTGATACCATATTTTGGCATATCCTAAAGAAGCAAATAAATTTTTGCGAAAGCTAGATAAAGAACAAAGAGTTTCACTTTCCTGCCCTATTAATGACTGCAACCCCAAAATAAAACTTTATTTTACATAACGTGTCAGTCAATAATACCTAACTACTTTATATATATATATATATATATATATATATATATATATATATATTATATATATATATATATATATATATATATAACATAAAGTTTTAGAAACGTTAACAAAGAAATAACGTTAACAAATGTTTTGTGCAAAGTGTTAGAAAAAATGGTAAACAAAAGATTACTTTGGTACCAAGAACATCACAATAAACTTATAAGTGAACAGAGTGGTTTCCGTCAAATAGGTGTACAGCTGACAACTTGATTGACCTAGAGTCAAAAATTCATGAAGCTTTTGCAACCAAACAGGAATGTATCGCAGTATTTATAGATATAACAAAATCATATGATACTATATGGCGAAGAAACATTATCGGAAAACTCCACAAGTAGAACCTAAAAGGAAATATTTTACTCTGTATTAGTAACTTCTTTAAAATTAGAAACTTTCAAGTCAGAGTTGATATCTTATCTTCAAAGAAAATACAAACAAACGGCATCCCGCAAGGCTCTACAATAAGCACGACTCTTTTTTAATTGCTATAAATTAGATTCTAGATCACTTCTCCCCACTAGTGAACGGAAGACTTTATGCCGATGATCTGGTTATATTAAAGGGAAAAATATCACATATATCCAAAAACATATTCAAACATCTCTAGATAGCTTAGGTCGCTGGTCAGAATCCATAGGATTAAAGTTTTCTACATCTAAAACAAAATGTGTGTTTTTTTCGAAAAAACATTTGCAAGTAAATCCATCATTATACCTCCAAGGGCAATTTTTAGAATTTAAAAAAAGCATTCGCTTTCTAGGTATGACTTTTGATAAAAAACTAATCTGGGGAGACCATATTGTAAACTTAAAGAAAACATGTCAAAACCGAATAAATTTATTAAGAACCATCGCCGCTCATAATTGGGGAGCTGATTTCTCTTGCCTCATGTAGGTACTTATACAAATTAATGTCTAATTAAATCTAAAATTGATTATGGTTCTATTGTTTATTCTTCTGCTAAAAAATCTTTATTACAGCAACTAGATACAAAACAAAGCAGTGCATTACGAATTGCCAGAGGAGCTTTCCGAACATCGCCTGTCGTAAGCCTTCAATGCTCTTGCAGCTGCTCTTGCAATTGATAATAATCAACTATAATATCAAAACCAACCGTTTCTATAATACATACTTTAATAAAACACAAGAATCAACCTTTTTACGAAAGAATTAGACAATATACAAATAACCTCAAGATACAACTACCAAATTTCTTTGCATCAAATACCAAAACATCTCCTCCCTGGACAATTTCCCTATTTCAAATCAATACTGACCGAACTAAATACAACAAAACTAAAATAAACCATAATTACATTAAACAAGCTTTTCCTTGAAATAATGAACCAGCATAACGATTATCTTCCTATATATACCGAGGCCTCAAAAACAGACCAACATCTTGGGAACATCAGTAATACCTCCTAACGCTGCTAAAATTTTTCAGTTATCTTCGTTTAATAGCATCCTTATAGCCAAACTATACGCCATCTTGGAAGCAGTGAGATTTGCAAAATCGACTCATCACTCCAAAGTAATAATAATTACATACTCTCTAAGTTCCATCCACACCATCCAACAGTTATACTTTAAACATCCAATCGCCAGCTTAATAAAATCAGAATTATTTTTTCTTCACCAATTAGAAATTAAATTATTATGGGTTCCATCACACGTAGGCATATACGGAAAAGAAAAAGCAGATTTGTATGCTAAAGAAGCAACAACCAGCACCGCAGCAACAATAGTGCGCGAAGTAGTAGCGAGTGATATGAAAGCGGTTATTAAAAATAAAATAATATATATGTTGCCAAACAAGTCAAATATGACTACAGAGAAACTTAAAACAATAAAACCGAGTGTTAAACCGTAGAAACAACTAAATATAAGTCGTGTGAACCAAGTAAAAATTGACAGGTTACGCCTGGGTCATACAAGACTAACTCATTCTTACCTATTTAATAGAGTCAATCCCCCTAAGTGTGACTTTTGTAATAAAAACCTAAGTGTAACTAAGTCAGATACTAATGGAGTGTAACAAACACAACAATATAAGAACTAACCATAACCTTGCAACTAACCTCACATCTATTTTAAAAGAAGACTGTAATTCGGTAAATGTTATACACTTTTTGAAAAATGTCGGTCTATTTCATTAGTTGTAATTGTAATGTAAATATATTTGTAGAGCAATGCAATGTAACTTATGTCGCTAATAACTCTTAGTAGTGAATGTAAATAAATAAAACCAAAAAAATATGAAAGATAACTAAAACAAATACTCTTTGATAGTATTAACCCATTATCGCCCACAATAATTCTTTTTAAGAATTAATATATTTTGCATTAGGTATTTATTAGTTATATTGTGTGTGACAAAACTTCAAATGTAACAATATTAAAAAAAAATAAAATTACTTATAAATATGTACCCAAATGAGTACACTGGCTATTGCAGCGTCTTAATAAATAATGTAACAGAACAATATTAATTTAAATGAAAGGTTCTTAAATGGTCTCTCTCAATACAAAGAGTTATATTACACTTTTGAGAGCCTTTTTATATGACAGTCAGCACCCCTTACTGTTTAATAAGTTTTCTTGGAAAGTGTCCTCCTTCATGTTTTCCAACAGTAGGCAGAATATTGCCATTACAACCCAAATAAAAGACTAAAAGAATTAAAAACTCTTTGAAAATGAAGAACTACTTTATTGATCTTTAACTAGCTGATACAATCTTTAACTATTTACAACAGTCATGTTTATAAGATTAGTAAAAAGTTATTCCTGTTATTCCGGTAAGTCTCTAGTTGCTGATCATGTAAGTCTACACCACTCATGGACTTATTATAATTTTTTTATAAAGCAGGTTGAGAAATATGCACTTTGGCCTTAGCATCAGTTGACCATCGTTTTACTTGTGCTGAAGGTTTCATAGAGTCGTAATGTGTAGCCAAAGTGAATATGTTATTATCTTACAAATAATATACCTTGAGCCTTGTCATATTGATGTTCAAAACAACCTGTTTTTTTAAACTGTCTTTTTTCAATTGTTTAGCATTTGATAGGGGACATTTTTTTGTTTTATTGTCTTTTACAGCTCCAGTAGCTTTAATTCCTATTCTTTTTAATTTCTCCAACATACCGTAACTTTATCAAAATTTATCAAAAAATAATGTGTGGTCTGATGGGCAAGCGATGTGGTCTACCATATCAAAAATTATTTGTAATCCAAATGGTAGGCTACTTTTCTTATTTATATTTATGGCTCCAAAATAAGTATCTACGGCATAACAATAACCATTGGCACCACATAAATAGTCCAGTCGTCAGAGGGTTGACCGGTAAAAATCATACGAACAAGCTGAATTTTGCCGATAATATTGATTTAATGACCAAAAAAGATGCAAAAAAGTTAACCACTTTTACCCCTGGGCTTCCCCCTAAAACTCCCCTCGTAGGGGGTAAAAAAAATTGATTTACCAGAATCTGTACATCGTAAAACAAATATTGCAAACAAAAAAATGTAGCTGAAATAATTTTAAACTAAAATGTTTATTAGTACTTTTTTGTGTAGAATAAACCGTTCGCTTAGAAACAACCCTTGAAGCGACCGTCGATTTTGAATGTCAGTTACGTGCCCGAAATCAATGTTCAATAAATTTTGTATCAGCTCGACGGTAAAAATTCGATATCTTTTGATTCAAGAGTCGTATCAAGAAAAATAAAAATGCCTTTTAAAGGCAAAGACTGGAGTTTTCATATAAAGTTTTTGTATTTTGCCGCAAATAAACTCAGTTTTTATAAAGGTGGTAAATAAATAAACGTGGCGCGATTTTTGCCATTTTTTAGATTATCATGAGATCACTAAAATTGATCACTTTCATTGACCAGTCGTAGTAAAATTTTCAATTTTTGAGATTCGTCTTTATTACTTAGGATATGAAATTTTTAATTTGAGTTGTGGCAACAAATATGAGACATTTGAAATATGAATAAAAACGAGGAATTTCAAACAATCGCACGTTACGGAAAATGCCTCCAAGAAGACAGTTTTGGATGTAGTTTATAGCAGAAGTTTGGTTCTTTTGAAAAACGTACTAGTTTTATTGAAAAAAAAGTTTTAAATGTTTTATATTGTTTATTATATAAAAGTTTAAATCCAGCGCTTTTTATGCATATTTCAAATGCGTCAGATTTGTTGACAAAACTCAAAACTAAAATTTCATGCTATAGATTTTGGAACTCAGGCTCTAATAATAGAAACTTTATGGTGGCCAGTCATATCAGTCTGTGCCAAAATGCGAGCTTTGTTATAGTGTAGCATATGGCCGGTGTTTTCATAGTGCTCAACTACTGCACAAGTATTTTTCCCAAGCGGCAATCACTTTTATGTTGTGTAATGCGTTGTTTAAGCCATTGTGATGTTTGGCCAATGTAGCTATTTTGACATCCTAGAGACGGTATTTTATAAACAACATTACTTTTATATAAGGTTGGTACTGAGTCTTTGATTTTTGAAATAGTTGTTTACTGTTCATGTATTATATTCGGCTATACTAATATTAGAAACATTTTTAAATATGAATATGACAGAATGAGTTAGACCATTAATAAAGGGGAGTTTTTTTTATGTTTGATTGATTTGTTGTTAGAATCATAGACGGGACCATCATGGTGGTCCAGGACCATCATGGTGGTCCAGGACCATCATGGTGGTCCAGGACCATCATGGTGGTCCAGGACCATCCATCATGGTGGTGGAACAAGTCCATAATGATAACTACAAAAGTAGATTATTTCTTGAGATGTATCACATTAACAAAAATAAAAACACTTTAAATCATAAAACGGACACTGGACAGTTAAGTAACAAAATATATTGTAATATATTGAACAAATATTTATAAAGATTCAAAATAGCCAACATTCACCTTAATAACAACTAACCTTAATAATTCATCAAAGAAATATCATTCTTCTAACGTTTCTTTTATTGTTATTTTTACATTTGAAGTAATTTTATTCTTTTTTATCGTATTACTGTAACGAACGTGCTTAAGACAGTTTAATCTTGACATTCAATATTTTACATCTTTCAATGTCAGTTTTTATGTGTGAAATCTTTTAATTCTGTGAGTGGTTTTAAATCTATTTGTACGTCATTTTTTTGTAATATTCAAATTATTTTACAGTTTACTCCTGATGAAGCTATCAAATAAATAGCGAAATATTTAGTTTCTTAAGAAAAACAAAGATTTTTATTAAAGACCATTGTACCTGATAATTCCTACATATTTATATATATATATATATATATATATATATATATATATATATATATATATATATATATATTGTTATGATGTATTTGTTTGTTTGAATGATGAGCAATGAGTATTTTTAATAATATAGGGTTTTTATCGCGGTTCTCAAAGAATTAGTTTGTAAGTACTTTTTTAAATTATCTTTATTATAACTATTATGAAACACACATATATATCTAACCTAGCCAATGTAAATTTAAAATAAACTATCTTTAAATTGATATTCTTATAAAAACTAATTAAATTCTATAGACAATGTAAAATTTAAACAAACTATCTTCAAAATTATAGTTTATTCGTCTTCCGGGTTTGGACCGTGTCATTTGTGAGTGACCCAAAAGTGGGTTCATCTCGACGTTTCGCTACAATTGTATGTAGCTTCTTCAGGAGAACAAAAAAAGAAAAAGAAAACAAGAGACAGGAAGATGGGTAGTTAGCAACGGTAACTCAGTTACTCAACGCAACCAGAGGCGAATACTAACTACCAAGATGGGCATTTGGTCACAGTAACTCAACTACTCAACTCAGCCAGAGGTGAAAACCAAATGCCAGGACAGGGATTCACGTCCAACAGCTCAGAACACTAACGCGTCGAGAGGCAGGGAGTGAATTCACCATCTTGGTAGTTAGTATTCGCCTCTGGTTGCGTTGAGAAACTGAGTTACCGTTGCTAACTACCCATCTTCCTGTCTCTTGTTTTTCTTTTTCTTTTTTTGTTCTCCTGAAGAAGCTACATACAATTGTAGCGAAAACGTCGAGATGAACCCACTTTTGGGTCACTCACAAATGACACGGTCCAAACCCGGAAGACGAATAAACTATAATTCTGACTCTGGCCGTGGAAGCCTACGATTTCATTTAACTATCTTCAAAATTGAAATTATTATGACACTAACTAAATTATATTAACAAAATTTTGTACCTTTCTTTCACTGAATGCCTAAATGAACTGTTTTCCGCTATATAGATTCTAATCACCACTGAATGTCTTTGTACTTCGGTTATCCTTGTTTTTGTGAAATTACTTTTTCCAATTATCAGCTTCTACCAATTTAAGATATATTTTTCTTCACCAGCATTTATAAACCACCAAGCAAACCAGCAAAACAGCATTTATATTTATTCTTCTTTTCAATATACCAATATCCAATTATTATAAGTTGATTTATACTAATCTCCAATCATAATATAATTTTAATTCCTTCCAATATTCTTCTAATATACTTTTTTAATCTTCAATAATTATTTGTGTATAATTATAAATGTGCATTAAAATATATGCATAATTTTTAATCTTCATTTAACTCACTATATTAAACAATTGGACTATTTGTAACTGATTGACTAACTCCAACTAACTTTCATATTTCTTACTAAACTGCTTGACTGCTTACTAAAACTGTGAACAATTGACTTCACTAACTAAATGTGTCTATCTTCTACTAACTTTCATAATAAACTGGCCATCTTGAATCCAAATCACGGGTATTTATATCTTTTCGGATGTTCCAGAACCATCTGGTAAGAAATCATGTTCTATTTAGTTCTATTTCTTCTATATGCATGTTCTCGAAAAAAGTATCTGTTCTATCCACCGACATAATCATTATTTCGAGAATGTTCGACCGTAAACAATGGACAAATTCTGCATTCTGGAGAATTCGTTAATGTTCTATTGATAATTTTGTTGACATTTAGGCTTTTCAGATCAGAATAAACATTTAAATCATTAAATATATATAAATTAAACATTTTAAACTAACATTATTATTATAACCCCACTTTAATTCCTAAAATGTCACTTGGAGAGTATGTATAGTGTGTTGCCTAGTCACATGGCTCACTTAAATATATCTACAAAATCATAACTACTAAAATACAACTTTTTACAATTATTATATGCTAATTTCTTAAAATGCCCTCACATAAATATATTTTTATAAAATTCTCTAGTATATAACTTATTTAAAATAATCAAATACTTTTTTATATCTAATATATAACTTGTAAATTATTTTTAATCACTATTTTTCTTTCTCCTATATCATATCAATATATATATATATATATATATATATATATATATATATATATATTTATATTAACATAGAAAAAAGAAACGTTATATCCAAGAAAGGCAAGGGTTTACAGGAAATTATATTAAACTGTGTAATAACCTTTACCATAACTTCCAAATACAACTTGCCTAACTCCTAACCTTACCTACTAACCTAAGTCCTATAAAAGCTACCAAAAGCTTTCCTTGATTTGAAAACAAAAGATTTCTTAGAACTAGGTTAGTAAAACATGTTATTAAGTTTTTGAGGAAATGCCGTCATTCCTTTCAAGCGAAATAGTTTGTTATAAATGTCCATACCGAACTAACCAATTATAATGCAAACCTGTTAACTCAATTCACGCATTCGAGCTCCCCATTTGAAACCCTGTCTGGCATAACTTTGAAATCTACAGTAATTCCATCTCACAAAGTTAATATTATGCCTCTCTTTAGTAGTTTAATGTATTCAACTTGTAGTATCCATATGGCAATCCCTTTTTGTCACATTCCGTGACTCAAAATTTACCTTAATTTAGGTCCGTATTAGATATATTTGATAGGCAGGATTTAATTGCGAAATATTTCATAAATGTATAAAACAACAATAATATATTATAAGCTTTAATAATAGATTATAATAATTTGATTATAAAACTAAAATTAAAATTATGATGGAAACAAAATCGAAACGAAATGCAGTCATATTTTAAAAATAAATACGAGCAAAGATACAAAGTAAATACTACATAATTATTAACACAAATAAGTAGATGTTTAGAGGTTATTAAGGGTCTTGAAAGCAATAGGTTTAGTCGACATTTTGCTTGCAACAAATCTTCAAAATCTAGGAATAGAATCCAGTTCTTCCAATAAAATCTATTCTTACTACTCCGAAGGCACAAAGGGTAACCTGTAACCACTGGATACATGGGCTCGTGTGCGCTATGTAGGTATAGGACGAGATAGAGGTTAGGTGGCTGGCCCTTCATGTTAGCACTCTAGTCTTAGTACCGGTTCTCTAGTAATATAATAACGTAAACTACCAAAAAATCCAAACATGCCTCGTAATGTAACAGAAAACTCTTTAACCAAAACAGAGACAAAGAAACACAATAGATATACGATAATGAAATGTAAAATCACGTACCAAAAAGTTTGAAATCATACTCAAAAATTACAAAACTAGTAACCTAGACATTATTGAACTGACAGAGACAAATAAAAATAAATTGTTGCAAAAAAAAAGATAGCAATACATATATTTGTATAGTAGAGTAACTAAAGACCAAA
Organism: Diabrotica undecimpunctata; assembly: GCF_040954645.1. Classification (NCBI taxonomy): domain Eukaryota; kingdom Metazoa; phylum Arthropoda; class Insecta; order Coleoptera; family Chrysomelidae; genus Diabrotica; species Diabrotica undecimpunctata. Next base: position 109,678,467 of record NC_092808.1, on the reverse strand, counting down.
TAACCAAAAGAGGAGACTATTTGGTGGTATCCAGTATTAAATATAAAAAGTAATAACCTTGTCACATCCTGAGTATAAAACAATTATTCTTAAAAAACTAAAAACGATTATAATCCACAAGGAAACAAAGTTTCTGTATTTGGCTGTATACCATATATTAAAAATTTTTTGAATAAAATCCTTTATAAAAAGGTATATAAAAAACCCAGTTGGGCTATGTTGAATTGACAAAACGTTTTCGGAATAAGTATTCCATCATCAGTGTCTAGTTAATACATGGATGTAGCCTCTAAATATGTGGGTAAAAACCCTTTAAAAATTATTAAATGAAATTTAGTTTACATTATGTCTAATTTACAGTTGAGATGATAAAGTTACCGTTGGATTGGTAACATGGCGACATATGACTCTACATTAAGTTGCAAGTCCTGAGACGGTATGTCTACGAGGACTTTGTCAAAGCAACGGTAACTTTAACATCTCAACTGTAAATTAGGTGACGGTATGTCCTCGTAGACATACCGTCTCAGGACTTGCAACTTAATGTAGAGTCATATGTCGCCATGTTACCAATCCAACGGTAACTTTATCATCTCAACTGTAAATTAGACATAATGTAAACTAAATTTCATTTAATAATTTTTAAAGGGTTTTTACCCACATATTTAGTGGCTACATCCATGTATTAACTAGACACTGATGATGGAATACTTATTCCGAAAACGTTTTGTCAATTCAACATAGCCCAACTGGGTTTTTTATATACCTTTTTATAAAGGATTTTATTCAAAATTTAAAAAAAAACGATTATGTTGGAGAATTCATTCCCAACAAACCTTCTTAATAGACTTATTTTTTGGTGCCTCACAAGTTAAAAGGACATATTAAACAGTGGTCTCAACAAACAACCAACGAACGTTGTACCATTCTTTACCATATATTCCAGGTTTAACAAATAGACTGTTAAATATATTTAGAGAAGTAACTAATATCAAAATTGGAACTAGAAATATAAAAACAATATCAAAATTACACAACAAAATAAAAACACTGTTGATGGTGTCTACCTTTACTTTAAATTTTAACACAAAAATGTTACCTGAATTGCACTGGCATTTTACAAAAAAATTCTGGGGGTAGAAACTAGAAGTAGTCTATTTCACTGGAACTCAAACTCTGTACCACTTGAACAAATTCATCTCCACTGTAATAGGACAAGACAAAATTGAGATTGGAAATTGGGGCACTGGAACACAAACTTTGGAGCTCTGCTTCTTAAAAAGACTGGAACAATGTGAGTATATTTTAAATCCTCGTTTTAACTGTAACTATTAAATGAACAATTAACTGCCACTAAACTTATTTTCCATAACGTAAGACGAAGAACAAAAGGACATTACAAATTCGACGTGAAATTTGGACAAACGCTAGAAGCAGCTGTCTCTGACAACGCCTTCGCGAGAGTGAGCTAATTTTTATAAATATATCTATTAACTGCTACAATACTACCAAACTTCACTATCTCTGGTAACAAAAAAAAAATAATAACAAAAATCCATTACGAATTAGAAGGAAAATTCGGACTAAACGCTGAGGCCTACCGCTCTTGACCACGCCTCAGTATGAGTGAGTTATTTTTTAAAAATCATTCGCTTCTCAACTTGTTACAAATAAAACAGAGGGGAACGGGAATGCAAAATATTTATTTAAAAACGCAGTATCGAGCGGTTTAACGATCAAAAAATGCCGAGAAAATACACATCTGTGAAATAATAAACAAACTCAAAATGGTTTATTTTCGACCTCGGTGACGCTAAGATGAATTGAAAGAATTCAGTGTTTTAATACGTACGAATAGGAAATGAAATACACTAAAAATATTCTTTGGTATTTTTGCAAATACGAGCGGATTTGCAAAAATACCATGATGGTTGATATTACAGAAGGGGGAAAATATTTTAATTAAAGTACAAGCCTGTGCATTAATTCACAGACTTAAGTATGACCAAGTACAAAGATTGAGAAGAAAAAGAAATCATAACAAAAGACTGTTTATAGAAATGTGTTTAATTAAAATTACACAAAATACCTTGATCAAAAGAGAATATATTGATAATCTAGGTGCTATATAGAGTAATCTACTATCAATAAAAGAGACAATAAGTATATAAAAGTTTTAATAAAAATTACACTGATTAGAGGGGTTGATCAAAGTTAATCAAGTTCAAATGAAATCAAATTTTTTATAAAAGTGATTTAGTATTCGACAGTTACTTGATGAAAATTCTTTTTATATAACAATAAAATACTGAAAACATTTGTTTTCATAACTTTAACAAAATTTATTATAAACTCTTATCACTTCAGCGGTTTCGGCAGAGTGCCTTTCTCAAGTGATCTATTTTTAGTATGTGTTTACACTTTTTAACATCATTAAGCAAATAGCAGTAAACAATGGGTACAACGAACAAACAATAAATAAAAATTTTAAATCAAAAACTACATAAGAAAGCCCTGAAATTAGTATTTCCACCACCAGAGAAAAAACCCAGCACCTTCTGCTGGATTAGATATACAGGCAAGATATCAACAGAAATACATAAAAAACGGGTGTGGCAGTCCAGTGGGACTGCCGGTGGAAGTTACACTTCTATACACGCATTCGCCGTTACAAATTTATTTGGGAGTCAATCTGCACAATCATTACATAATATGTAATTCTATAGGTAAGACATAGCAGAAAGAGAAACAGAATTAATAACAACTTACTAACAATGAAGGATTGAATCAATATTTTGATGAAAATGTATATTTTTATTTTCATATATGTATGAAAGGAGTTGAATGCAATTTTTTTTACACATACTCTGCAGTAAAATTTATTGTTTATTTTGTTAAAAATATAATAATACAATACAAATTAAACTGCAATATTCATAAGTATTTAAAAATGACGATAATATACATAAAAAAATACACTACAATACAGTGCAACATAATTCCATATAATAATATAATACAAATTAAAATGCAATGTCCATAAGTATTTAAAAATGACAATAATGGAATAATATTAATAAAAAAGTCCTCCCCGACTGCGAATCGAACCCCGTTCTCCCGCGTGACAGGCGGGGATACTGACTACTACACTACCGAGGACATAACACAAATGTATTTCAAAATTGACAGTTCTGGATCATACAGTGATTTATTGAGATTATTATTTTGAAATACAAAAGAATAATATAATTATGAACATTTAATAAATAATACAAAACATATCACATAAACAATAATATTAATAAATATTTTATTATATGTATAATAATATATGTATATATATCTTTATATAATATATATAATATTAAATTATATATACAAAAGGAACATTTTTATATTCGAGAGAGGAAGAGAGACAAAATATATCTTCTGACTCTGAGATAGCGCGTATCTTACATATGTAATGATTTCACAGATTCACTCCCATACAAATTTCCAACGTGGAGCGCGCGTATAGAAGTATAACTTCAAAAAGGAATAACACAAGCTATTAGAACAAACAACAACTTGGGCCAATATAATAAAAACAACAACAGCCAAAAGAAAAAGCATTTAAACAGTGGTGTATACAAACCTAAATGACGCTACTTCCCAAAAACTTATATCGGGTCAACTTATATCGGTCAAACTGGTAGAACTTTTAGGAAACGTATAACAGAAAATAAAAGGGCTTTCAATAATAGAAAAACAGATTTTACGTACGCACTTCACCTTCTAGACCAGAATCGTTCTTTTAATGACGAATTTCAAATTCTTTACATCCAAAATAAAAGCCTTAAAATATCTTTATTAGAATCTGTGGAAACCACTAAGGTAATAAATACAGATATAATTCTGAATGATCAACTTGATAAAAAACAGCTCTCGCCTCCTTAACTTATTCAGTTAAAGACTATAAAGTGTATAAAGTCTAAATCATACCAAAAATCACTTGGGAAATGCATTCTGTGGAAACAGCTGTAGTGATAAAAAATTATAATAAATTTTGTAAAAGTTATGAAAACAAATATTTTCAGTGTTTCATTGTTATATAAAATGAATTTTCATCAAGTAACGGTCGAATCCATCACTTATATATAAAAAATTGATTTCATTTGAACTAAGACTGTCCCTCTAATCATTGTAATTTTTAATAAGACTTTTATAAAGGTTTTGTTTTCTTTATTGATATACTGTGTATAGCACTTAGATTATCTCTTTTGATCAAGGTGTTTTGTACTCTGAGATAGCGCGTTATAAACAGCCTTTTGTTATGATTCTCTTTTCCTTCTCAATATTTCTATTTGGTCATACTTAAGTGTGTGACTTATTGTGATAGAATATTCACTTAATGCACAGCTTGTACTATCTAAGAGTAATTTCACACTTCTGCGTGTTAATCTTCCGGATAAATTTGAGAATGAATTCCGGATAATTTTGGATGCGAAAGGCACTCTGTCGAAACAGCATAGTGATAAGAATTTAGAACAAATTTTGTGGAGTTTTGAAAAAAAATCTGTTACTTCTTTTATAAATAAAAACAGAACATTTCTACCTATTATGCCCAAAATGTGCGATGAAGGTTTGCATAAATATAGGCATTTTCTCAGTCAAACTAACCTAAAATGTATATAAAAAATACAAGATACATAAAAACCATAGTGATAGGTCAAGAATGAAAGAAAAAAAAAGCAAATTAATAAAATGTCGTCAAATGTAAGTAATTCTGTTAATTTTATAGTAGCATCCTCATAGGGGTAAGCCTGTAAAGATGCAACAACTTCAATGTATGGAATATTTATTTTCGTTTTCTTTTTTCTTTTGACTACAAACTCAAAATATCCATATGTAAAAAATTATCTAACTATAGGGCATTAAGACAATGCAACGAAGTGAGAACTATGATATAGCACTATGGGCAGTCTTGTCTGTACATTTTTGTCGAAAGAATGTTTCTTTTTTAGATGGTCTAGAGAAATATTTCAACGATGTGATTACAAGATTTAAAACAGGTTTATATCTTAGATTAAATCAACGATATCTTAATTTTCATTTTCATTTCTTTAATTAAAATTCATCAAAATAACATATTAAATTGTTAATAACCTAAATTAAAACACTTTATTCTAAAAAATAACAATTTTATAATTTTAATTAAAACTATTTAAATAAAATTTCAAAAAAGTCTACCACGTTCAGCTAAGAAGTAGCCCAACCTATTGTATAATTGCCTTGGGTTGTTTGACAACATTTCGGGTGTTATGTTTTTGAAATGCCTGAATTATTTTTGACGTAATTTCGTCGCTTTTGACGTAATTGTGACGTAATTCGTCTAAATTTCCGGTACCTTCATACTCATATCGGTAAAGTTGTTACTTTACATTACCCCATACGAAAAAGTACAAAGGTGCAAGATCAGGAGAGCAAAGTGGCATTTTTATGCCACCGTAATGTTTAAAAAATCTAATACCTCCCGTGCATCGTGATCTGAACAGCCGTCTGAGTGCAATCAAATTTCATCCAACATGAGGTATTTACAATGACACAAAGTATCCGCAATGAAAAAAGGGCCAATTACTTTGTCATCTAAAATACCAGCCCAAACGTTGACTTTTTGACGGTATTGTGTTTTGTAAGAACACTTACGTGCCTATTTTCTATAAATTACCCTATGCGTAACAGATGGATTGTGATGGTCAGTTAAGGAAAGAAGAATTATCTGAACAAGATTTTTCATGAAATCTTCTTCACAATTAGTGCGTTGCAATCATGTCCTCACAAAACACCATCCGTCGTTCATAATCATTAGGGAAACTTCCGAGTTTTTTGCAATTTGTAAGCAACGGTACTTGATTCTTTTGAAATAATAAAAAAAATAATTCATCTGGACTTCATATGGCAGTTTTACGCTGTTCTCGTTCTTCATTAATTGCACGAGCTGGTTGATTTTCATCTTCATACTATCTGTGCATTTTCTACAATTCTTGACACAACCAGTTTTTTCACATTTAAAAATAATGTTGTGCATTGTAGATTTTGATGGTACAAGG
>NC_092808.1:109327893-109348419 GCF_040954645.1 Diabrotica undecimpunctata | reverse complement strand
CGCGCTATCTCAGAGTGCCAAGTTTATTGTTTTTATTTTATATTTGTGTGCTCGTTGTAATAATGGTTTTATAGAAAACCAACTGAGCGTACTTTCCTCTATAAGAAAAATATGGCAGATATTCATCATGAAATATATACAGGTGCTTAAAAAAATTGATTTGTAAAACAGTTATTGCCCAACATTCCACAAAATTCAGTCATCATCCTTGATAATATGCCATATCATACCAGAAACATTGAAAAAATTCCCACATGTTAGCGAAAAGATCACATTATCAATTGTGTGGCACTTTTAAATTCCTCAGTATGTATTGAAATTCCCTCGTATATGTATGAAAACACCGAATTCTTTCAATTCATCTTAGCGTCACCGAGGTCGAAAATAAACCATTTTAGAGTTTGTTTATTATTTCACAGATGTGTATTTTCTCGGCATTCTTTGATAGTTAAACTGCTCGATACTGCGTTTTAAATAAATATTCCCGATTAGTGTTTTGTTTATACCAAGTTAAGTAAATAAATTTACAAGATAATTAATTGCTCGCTCTCGCTGAGGCTTGGTCAAGAGCGGTAGGCTTCAGCGTTAAGTCCGAATTTTCTTCAGATTCGTAAATGCCTTTTTTATTGTTCCTTTGTTATGTAAAATAAGTAATTTTGTAGCAGTTCAATACGTAGTTGCAGTTTAAGTGAAATTTTGAAAATAACCACATGTTGCCCTTGTGTTCAGTTGTACCTGTTCCATTCTTTTAAGGAGACGAGTTTTCCAAAGTTTGTGTTCTAGTCCTAGCTTCCACCCTCATTTTCTTATCATTGGTCGTTATCCCAGTCTATAGAAACACTTTTTTGCGTGGCAGTGAATCTCCAGTTCCAACCTCAGAAATGTAGAAGATAAAAGTAAAGAAATTTAGTGAAAATCAAGGTAACTTTCATGTGAGTTTGTAAAGATAAATTTTTATTTGCAATAATTTATTCCTGCCACAGTTTATAGCCCAGTAACAATAGTGTTTCCCTTTGTTATTTTTGAGTAATTTTGTATTGTCTATTATTGAGTATTTTTGTATTGTCTATTTTTGTAACTGTTTGTGGTGAGACGACATTAAATGTTTGATTTATTTCTCTAAACTATTTTTTTTATTCAGTAAAAAAAAGTTTATAACATCTTTTTTTAGTTTAATTTAAAAAAATATATTTTGTATTTCTAATAATTATTTCAATAGTTACAACTAGTTGTTGTAATCGTTATAATTTGACACCTCGAAGAGGCGTACATGTTAAATTGCTAGAGGTCTTTCTTGTGTTTTATTTTGTTTGTTCCAAGAGACTTAGGTAAGCACCCCTTTGTTTCTTTTTTTGTAGTTTCCCCAATCCAGCCCCCTTGCTATTCAACTTATCTAAATTACCCTGAGTGCCGTTCGCATATGTATCGTTTATTTTGCTTGCCCTATTTCCACCCCCAGTAACTTCTGGTCCAATTTTCAATCCCTTATAGCAATACCCTATGTGGTAGGCAAAATATTACGTTACAATTGGATGATCCACAATGAGGTACCATACATATATAATATGTTAAAAAAGATTATTAACTACCTTTTATATATCCCTCTATGTTATTTCCTCGATACCATAAGGTTTTTATCGCATTGAAAAATATTTATATAAGTAATCCAAATAAAACAAGGCAAAATAACTTGTAAAAGTTTTATTTTGTTTAAATTAAATTACTAATTATTATGTGAATATTATTTTTTTATAATTCATAATTTCCTTTTTAATTATTGCTTATTCCTTTTGCCTAAACATATCTTAAATATGTATGTAATTATTCATTTATGGGATTCCATTACCTGATTAGAATCAAACAGTGTTGATACAAATACAAAACAATTTCAATTACATCGCATATATTTTAAAGAACAGAATTTTTTAAAGGTGCCAAAGTTGGATAAAAAATATCAATCAGGCAAGCTATAGTGTGATAGTGGATCTTGTTGAAAGAGTTCTTGTATAAAAAATATTACTCATATCTTCTTCTTTTTTCAGTACCCTGTCCGATTATCGAACGTTGGCGATCATATTGGCAATAATAACTTTGTTTACGGCGGCTCTAAATAAATTAGCGGTGGTCTCTTGATACCATTCCCGGACATTTCGGAGCCAGAATGTTCTTCGTCGGCCTGGACCTCTCCTTCCGGCGATCTTAACCTGTATTATGAGGTGTAGAAGGTTATATTTCATTTCTTATTCGATCAACCCAACTTATCCGCAATACTCGTCGATAAATCCACATCTCAAAGGCCTCTAATTTTTTCATTAATGTCTGTGTAAGAGTCCAGCTCTCCATACCATACAGCAATGTGGAGAATATGTAGCAGCGTATTAATCTGACTTTAAGGTTTAACGTAATATCTTTATTAATTAGAATTTTCTTTAATTTATAGAAGGCGGCTCTGGCTTTTTCAATGCGTATTCTTATTTCTTTATTTATATCCCAGTTATCGTTAACGTTTGCACCCAAGTAGGTAATATTGTGGACTCTTTCTAACTCTATTCCATACGCTCTTATGTTCGTTGGTTGTAACTCCGTTTTGCTGACAACCATAAGTTTTGTCTTAGAAGTATTAAGTTTTAGCCCATATTCATTACATGCTTCGGTTACCCTGTTTATAAGTCGTTGCAGGTTTTCTTTATTGGAGGCAATAAGTACCGTGTCGTCCGCATATCTGAGATTGTTGACATTAATTCCGTTAATTTTAATGCCTGTATCGTCAACTAAGGCTTCTTTGAAAATAAGTTCGAAGTAGATATTAAAAAGTAGAGGCGATAGAAGGCCTTGCCTCACTCCACGTCGTATTTCCACTGCTTCCATCGTGTTGTGTCCAGCTCGTATGTTTGCATATTGATGCCAATACAAATTTTTGAAAATACGGAGGTCTCGGTCATCAATTCTCACCTGTTGTAAGACACCTATAAGTTTGTCATGGTTTACTCGGTCAAAGGCATTTTCGAAGTCAATAAAACACATATATACTGGTTGTTCTATATCCCTACATCTTTGAACCATGACCTGCAAACTGAAGAGTGCTTCTCTGGTTTCGAGGTTGTTTCTGAAACCAAATTGTGTTTCACTTAGTTGTACTTCTATTTTGTTGTAAATTCTCGAGTGCAGGATTCTTAGGAAAATTTTCAGTACATGACTCATCAAACTGATAGTGTGATGATCGCCACACTTTTTGACATTTATTTTTTTCGGTATCATTACAAATGTTGACAGTAGCCAGTCTGTTGGTATATGTCCTGTTTCGTATATTTTATTAAAGAGGCTTAGAAGAGAATGTTTGCCCTTATCGTCGAGCAGTTTGATTATTTCGCTTGGAATTTCATCTGGACCGGTTGCTTTCCTATTCTTTGATAGCTTTATAGCTCTTTTCATGTCATCGAGTATTATATTTGGACCAGTCGATATGTTTTTGATTTGATACTTGATTACTCATATACCACTTATTAATTCAAACTTAATTATATCACACTTCCTTGGAGGTCGGACTAAAGATTAATATGAACAAGACGCAATAATGACTAATCTGGTGCTAAATCAAAATATTGCTGTTGATGCAAGGAATATTGTGCAAACTACATCGTATAAGTACCTAGAACATGAAAATAGGTTGGGCAGAGTTAAGCAGACATGTGAGCTGCCACGTCGCATAGGATTAGCCTGGGCAACGTTTGGTAAATTAAACTATGTATTTAAATCGGATCTATCCATATGCCTCAAAAGGAAAATCTTTGACCAATGTATGCACCTGTACTCACTTATGGAGCGGAAACATTGACACTCACAAAAAAGGTAGTTAATAAGATTCGCGTGACTCAGAGGGCTATTGAGCACTAGATGTTGGGTGTCTCTCTGAAAGACCGAATCCCAAACGAAGAAATACTTCGTAAAACAAAAACAACAGACGCTATCGAAAAAATCGCGTCGTTAAAATGGAATTGGGCAGAACACATTGCCGGATTATCAGACAACCGATGATGGACAAAACGTATTTTAGAGTGGAGACCCAGGCAAGAAGCAATACGAAACAGAGGACGCCCACCAACTAGATGGACTGATGACCTGAAGCGCATTAGCAATAACTGAATGCAAGCCGCACAAGACAGAGACAAATGGAAAAAGGTAATGGAGACCTATGTCCAGCAGTGGTCGCATACAGATTAATGATGATAAATTCAAGCTCGGGAACAATTGAGGACAATATACAGTACCCTTCAACAATTTTCACATACCAAATGTATTAAAAATGTCTGAATAAATTGTTAAAAAAATTAAGTTTATTATACTAGGTAAATCACAAATTGATTTTAGCTTGATACATTTAATTTCTATACACCATTACATATTCAAGCGATGAAAGTAATTTTAGCTTCGCTGTCTGAGTTTAATGAGACCGGATAAATTTAAAATGTAAAATCTAAATAGGGTATTGTTATTAGATTTCACAAAACAAAAAATGTAGGAGAGACCGATATTAGTTGACTTATTTTATCAAGTAAAAATGTTTACTGATTTATTTTTTGCATAATGTTAAATTAAAGTATGTCAGCTGGTTCTATACTCCTTCAGGTATTATAGGGGAGAGGGGGGCAAGTTGTTACATAATTGATTCTATTATTTATTTGGGCAATAGTAGATCTTTTATATGAAAACTAAAATCGGATTAAGGTAGTTGATACATTTACACAAATAATGTTAATTTTAATTTATTTAAAAAATTATATTTAACATTTTGTTCTTATCAATTTAACTCAACTTGTAAATTGTAACAACATACCCCACTATGAGGCAAATTGTTACAGTCCATGGGGTAAGATGTTACAATAGAAAAAAAAATTCTAAAAACTTCCCACAACATTATTTAGTGGTCACAGAAAGAACCCTTGCTTAGCTACAAAAAATATTATAAACATAATACAAAATGAAATAAAATAACAAATGAAAATCTGAACAAACCTGTTTACAAGAATGTTAAACTAGTCACTATCGGACGAGCAGTGAATACAAATATAAAAATCATCGTCTTTTCCACAAGCAATATGTGCCCACTCTTGACACACAATGCACCGAATCCATTCTTCGTTTTTGGACTTCGAAAATGGAGCTAAACATACCAGACACGTCGATTCCTCATCCTCTTCCGAGCTTTCAGAATCCGATTTTTTGAAGCGGTTTTTGGTAATGACGGTCCGTTTCTTACATTTTTTAACAGTAGTTGTTGTTTCTTGATTCACCTGATATGTTTCTTTTGGTTGCCCCCACATTTTTTTTGCTTTGTCTTGCCTTTTCTTCCTCCTCCAAAGCTGATTTAATGGGAGTATCAGTCAAAACAGCGGAAGTTCTTTTCTTCCGACCCCCTTTGGATTTCCTTGGCATTGCTTTTGGATAAGGCTTCAACTCCTGGGGCGTTATATGAGTAGGTGAATCGACAGGTTCATTTATCGCCAAGTTAAAATCTGTGCTTGTAGAAGGTTGCTGTTGGGAAGGAGTTCTATGTGTTTCGGTGCCAATAGGTGCCGAATCTATGACTACTGTTGCGTTTATATTTTCTGTTATTGGCCTATTTGTTACCTCTGCAGGCAAGAATTCATCATCTTGAAAAATTTCTCTGTTGTATGGCCAAATTCCTGTCACACTAAATCCTTTTTGTATATTGAGAGAAGCAAGAGGAAATGAATCTTTAAGAACGATAGGTATATCGTAAATGTTCATTACTTTACCGGGATTAGATCTTAACCATGCATCTGCAGCACTATTAAAATATCTTTTAAGTGGGCCAAATACCGTCCTATCAAGCGGCTGCAACTTGTGTGATGTATGTGGCGGGAAACTTAAAAGAACCACTCCATTTTCTTTGCAAAAGTTCAACACCGGAATAGACAAATGAGACTCGTGATTATCTAATACCATCAAAACGGGTTTCTCTTTGCTACATCGTACAAACTGGACGAAATGTTTCATAAACAACAAAAAGTTATCACATGTCATCCATCCAGAGGAATGAGACGCACCTACACAACCAGGAGGTCCATTGGCTACCATAACATCTTTGAATTTCTTTCTCGGAAATATTAAAAATGGAGGTACAAAATTTCCAGTTGCGTTGACAGCTAATGCCAAGGTAACAAGTTGTTACCTTGGCATTAGCTGTAACTCTTTCTCCAGATGTGATAGCACCTACCTGCTTAGTTCCCCTTTTTGCAATGATTTTTGTAGGCCTTTGGACAGTTGTAAGTCCAGTTTCGTCCATATTGTACACTTCTTGGAGCTCAAATTTATATTTATCATAAACTTCACCGAGATTGTTAAAAAACTGTGACACATTATGACGATTAAACGCGGTAGCTCGACCCATACTAGTAGCTTCAGGTGTCCGGACTGATAAAGTTCGATGCCTCTTCAAAAATCCATATAGCCAGTCTCTGGAAGCTATTTCATTGACCTTCCAATTTTCCGGAACAGATATTTGGTTGGCTGTTGCATATTGAAATGCAAATTTTCGCAAATCAGAAGTTGTAAGACCGTAATAAATTTTAGCAGAATGCTCAGTATATTCGGCAAGTTCCTCTTCTTCAGCATTGTTAAATATTTTTCTGGCCGTAGCGTAGCCGACTAAGTTCTTGTTATTGTTTTCAGCACCTAACATATAGCGGTGCAATGTCATAAAATTAACTTCATAGCGAGTAGCAGCATCCCTAATTGACAAGTGTTCTTGTAAAACCGATTGCGCCGCCCTTTCAAATTGTTCGGTTGGAATAATACCCCTTGTGGTTTTCTTGGTATACGTTCGCACCATGTTAAGCTATCTGAAAACAACCAAAACAATTTCATGATAGAAAAATTTAATAAAACCTAATCTGTGTTTCTAACATGCTTTGCGAAAATAAATGTAGGTAGGTATGCTATTCATTACAAACAAATTACTATCTACAAAATATGTCTGATCATAATATTGGATTTTTAGTGAAATCATAAATTATGGTAACCATATTGTAACCATTGTAGGTATTTCGATATATTCTTACATTAACGTGTTCGGGGCAAGTTGTTACAGTAACAACCTGGCCCCAGATTATTGTAACAACTGGCCCCACGTGTACGAAATGAGGTTAAGTCAACGTTTTTTGGTAAATATTGAGAATCAATTACTAACAATAGCATGACAATAACGAGAAATATATACGCTTCAAAACTATATAATACACATATTTATACTACTTACCAATTTCTCACAAATAAAAACAAAAGCCACCTGACAACGGTACAGTTTTAGACCCGAAACCACATTCTAAGCAATAACACTATGATGGATGTCTGACTTGAGTATCAATATCCGTTCACAGATGACGGGTCGGTTGACCCAACTTTCCATTAAATATCGGCAACTCATGATACTTGCTGCGTTTTAAAATAATTGTGTAACAACTTGCCCGTGTAACAACATGCCACCCTCATTCAGAGGACATATCCTTGTTTTACTGAACCCAGCCGTTGGCGTAGCAGCTAGAGACAGACTCAATTTTACAATGTCAGTAACATCATGTATATGATGTTACTGACATTGGATTGTTCGGCTGATTGTTTACCATCCAGTTATCGATGGCTGAATTGTAGTATTTCTTTTAGGGGTCCGTAAACACACCTATTTAGAGGCTGCAATTTATGCGAGCAATGCAGAGGGAAAGATACTGTTACTCCGTTTTCCTTACAAATATATAACGTCCTATGGAAAAATGGGATTCATGGTTGTCAAGCAGCAAAACTATAAAACTCTCCTTAGAACATCTTATGTGAAACACAAGATTCTTGACAAATTTCACAAAATTTTGTTCTTTCATCCATCCTGATGAATTGCTGATCCTGCAGAAATTTGGAGAAACATATGCAATATAACATTTGCGAATAGTTTTTAAATGCCTCAATATCACTATCAACTGATTTTTTGTAAAATGTTAACTTAGTTCACAAATTGTAAAATTTGAGTACTTGATGGGGTTTGTCGACTAAGTCAACAGACCCCGGCACGGCTTAGTCGACAAGACCCATGCGCCACCCTGAATTTTATTTTTCTTCTTAGAAAACTTGTTTTTAAAAACTTTTATTCACTAAATAACTTACAACTAATGATTACAATCTCAACTACTAGTTTGGAAGAGACTTCAGCAATGTCTCCTATTTTAGTTTATGGTTCTTTTATATAAAATATTATCATTACAAATAAATATAAATATCGTTAAAGTTAAATATGGGGAAAGTACAATTAGAAAACAACATAATTTGGAATATTTACAATTGGTAGAAATCTCATTAAAATCAAATATAGGAAAAATACAACTATGAGTAAAAATACATATTGGGAATTTTATACATTATAACTCCTGTCATTCCGAGAGCCGTATAATAGACATACGTTAACGTAGATACGAATAAATTACTCAAATCACGGTCAATGTATGTTAATTTTCAAAAATATTCAGTGGAATTTGTGACGAACTATATTATAGACAACAATTCAACATCTATTACATATTAAATGAACTAGAGACAATTACTCAACTTACCCCTTTATTCAACTAGCCTCGGTCTCCCCTAAATATAATCTATAATTGCGTTGACACACTAGGACTTTTCATCAAAAAATAGTGTCAGCCTTTTTTTCGAAGACATTTTGTCAACAAACAGGTTAGGTTAGTAATATAAATAATATAGATGATTAATATAAATATTACCAAAGAAAGTCTTGTTATTGAATAAAATTAAGTGCCGGAATTAGCAAATCAATTTTTTTTAATCGATTATTATTTTGATACTAGTACCAAAAGGAACAACGAAGTGGTGTTTTGTTATGGAGTAGGTATATAATATATCACATATATTATTTTATAAATTTTCTAAAGCCTTTATTTCTTTATTAAATAAAAAATATTTATTTAATAAATATTTCTTTATAAATTTATAAACGTATGACGTATAATATATATTATATGTCATTGTCAAATCTGTCTGTACGCTAAAACATGGCAGCTGATGAAAAGATATATTTACTTATGAGATTGGTAGTTGCATTATGCATATCTTGTCATGAAATACAAATCATGTTTCTTACACATATATGAAAAATACGAGCTTAGTGATGAAATCAGTTTTAAAGTAGTTATTTTCTTTGTAAAAGTTAATTTCTATTAAGTGTCAAATATTTGTACAACCAACATTTGTAAAATTTACATTGATGTCTGGTCTATCCTAACTAGGTTTAGGTTATGTTGTTTACTGTAGAAAGTAAATATAGCTCAGGGCACCATTATTAATAAGTTAGTATGTATGCGCTTTCAACAAAACCTGTAATGTGTAAATTATGTATTATGGAAATTAATTTAGCGTGTACATTAAAATGCAAAGTAAACAGAGTTAGCAACTCTCCACTTATCAGTGAAATATACCGCAAAAACATTAATTTAGGAAGGTAACAAATTAATTAAAATGTTACAAGGTTGCATCTATATTTTAATTTTGCTTTTGATCGATAGTATAAAGTATAAAATTAAAAAAGTTAGCATAATGTTAACGAGCACAAATTTATTTTTGCTTATTTGTTTTAATAACTACATGGATAATACGGGGCGAATAGAATAAATAAAAATATATAGGCGATCAGATGTAATAGTTACTTTTGGGAATAAAAATAGACTAGAATAAACAACATGATTATCAGCTCATGTTAAATCCATTGCAGGTCGTATACTTTCCTTGTTTATATCCAGAATGTACGGTCTTAACCAGTATGGATAGAATTTTTCGCAGATTATCTATCGTATATGATCTTTCTCTGTTTTATTCATCTATTCTTGGTCTTCATTCTGTTAACATGCGTTCCACCTTCCATCCTTCATTCTCGCCACGTGTTCAGCCATCTCCATGTTAATCTGCAAGTGCTCTCCACAACATATGAAACTCTGGTTCTGTTTTGTTATTATTTTTTCTGATCTTTTCTTTCATTGTTACTCCTATCATTAAACGATCCATCCTTCTTTGTACTATTCTCAGTTTTGAGACAATGTTTTATTATTAGTTACAGTGTTTCCGCACCGTTAGTCATTACTGGCAGAACGCACTGATCGAAAACTTTCCGCGCCAGAATAATCGATATGTTACCGTCTTTAGATATATATATTTATCAACAATTACTACTTCTTCTTTATACTTTTTAAAGTTGTTACTCGACACGAGATTGCTCATATATTTTGTTTTGGAGATACGTATTTATGTGTGGACGAGAACGCAAGCAAAATCGGCTCAGCAAACTGGAAACGGTTGACGATAGACAGAAATAATTGGCGAAATAGACTGGGACGGGGAAGTTTGAGGCTCAACTAGAGCTATAAGCTATAGTACCACTGATGGTGATTAGGATATTGATTTTAAAAAAGATTTCTCTACATGCTCTTTACCGTTCTTTCAATCTAGGGTAGTTATAAAAAGCTTAAACGATAGTGCGTCACTCTGCCTAATACCTCTTTGAATGTTTATTTTGTTACTGTTTTCGTGTAACTTTATTTTGTTTATCGCATTTCTATAAATATTAAATACTAATCGGAAACAGCTAGTAGCAATGTGACTTCAATTAGACTATTTAGTTCTACCGAGTCAAACGCTTTGAGTAAATTTATAAATACTAATACCAGAGGTCTGGTAGTAGAGGATAGTTAAAGCATTTATTTTTTTATTTACTTACCTCGGCTTCAATATTTACTGTGTCATCCACATCATAAACTGTTCTCAAAAACTTTCCAATAATTCAAGCGTAAACCAAATTGGCTGAAAAACCTCATCAGCACCCGCTCCAGATTGAATTGATACTTTTTACTGTTTTATAAACGGTCGAAATGTTGCTGTTAGTTAATTTTTTTTTCGATTTCAGTTCTACTATTAAGGTATTTTCTAAATTTATGCTGATATTTTTCCACGCATCGTGTACTTTGTGCTTTTTTTGATGTCTATGTGAAGAATCCCACAACAATCGCATACTATCATATAGCACTAAAAACTTCAGCACTTGGTCATTGTACCACTCAACCATGGTTAACGAAAAATTTACCAAACAATAATCAAATAAGCCGTGCACCAGTCACTGTCACTCGCACTGCAAGCCCTTTGAGTTCTGTTAAAAAAACCGCTAACAAATGGAACGTAGGACAGCCTTAGTGGCGTGAGTAATGGCAGCGCTAGCGTCGTATTTATGTACTCAAGCTGCCAACTTCTCTACTCAATTTCCTGCTCACTGCCGTGGAAGTGAGCTGCATGTAAAGAGCGTCTAAACTCTTCATGAGCCTTTGCCGTGTTTAATATTGCCTTTCATTATTGTGGGTACTTTGCCACTATTTTCCATTGTCCCACTCCCACTCTCTCTAGATCCTCTTACTTCATCTTTTCCACTTTTACGCGTTCGTTTTTATAGTGTTTATGTTTGTATTTGTATAAATTTTTGCCTAATAAATTTTACTAAAAATTAATTAATTTGACTTACTAAAAATCAGATAAAACTAAGTAAATAATGAGAAATAAATTAATATAATATATACTAATGTATTTTTTTACAATTTTTATAAGGCTATTTACTGTCAAATCTATATAACTGATTTCAATTTTACTTCATATAATTTGCAAAAGGTGACGAAAAGAAATTGATGGAAAAATTTAACATAATTAAATCAACAGTAAAAAAGTAAAAGGTACATGCTACGAATAATCAGATTACTTTTTAATAGATTTCAGTGAGGGAAAGCCCAGGAGGGAGCCACCTTTTAAAATCAAGTAAGAAAAAGCAATAAGAACACTTGAGACTACATTGGAGACGCCGAAATATAAAAGGAAAGACAAAATATAGGCCAGTCTTAAATTTCAGATAAAGGAGAGACAATTTGTTAAACCGATTATCAAAGCTTTCCTTACTAATTGATTTTTCTCTAAAATGGATAAACATTTAATTGTAATTCAAACCTACTGAAATATTGGGAAATGTTCTTAAAGTTTTAATCAGTGTTAAATTTAGCAAAACAATTAATTTTATATAAATCCTATCCTTTTGTTGAATGCACAACTTTCTACTAAATAAAAATTGTTACAGTCTCCGTTTATCCGTTTAAATGGTCATATACATATTATACATATATATATATATATATATATATATATATATATATATATATATATATATATATATATATATATATATATATATATATATAAAATATATATATATATATATATATATATAATATATATATATATATATATATATATATATATATAATATATATATATATATATATTGTGATGATGTATTATTTGTGAATGAGTTTTTAATGAGCAATGAGTGTTTTTCAATAATATATTTATATAGGGTTTTTATCGCGGTTCTCAAAGAATTAGTTTTTAAGCACTTTTTGGAATTATCTTTATTATATCTATTATGAAGCACACATATATATTTAACATAGCCAATGTAAATTTAAAATAAACTATCTTTAATTTGAAATTCTTATGAAACTAATTAAATTATATAGACAATGTAAATTTTAAACAAACTATCTTTAAAATTGAAATTGTTATGACACTAAATTATATTAACAAAATTTTGTACCTTTCTGTCACTGAATGCCTAAATGAAACTGTTCTCCACTATATAGATTTTAATCGCCACTCAATGTCTTCGTTCTCAGCTTCGGTTACCTTGTTTTTGTGAAATTACTTTTTCTAATTATCAGCTTCCACCAATTTAAAATATTTTTCTTCTTAATAGCATTTATATTTATTCTTCTTTTTAATACACCAATATCCAATCACCAAATATATTATATAAATTAAATTTTCAATTAATACTTTCTTCCATTATCCAATCACCATTTATATATAACATAATTTTTAATCTTCAATAATATTCTTCTAATATACTTTCCAATACTATCAAATTTTAATACTAAATCACTGATTATTGCATACTTTATACTTTCTTCCCAATTCTGACTGACTTTATACTGACTTCATAGTAACTGTCTTCTGTCTTACTGACTGACTGCTCCCTTTGAATACAAATCACTGAGTATTTATATCTTTTTCCATGTTCCAGAATCATCTGGCAAGAAATCATATTCGAATTGTTCTATTTTCTAAATATATGAATTTTCTGGAATAGTCTATCACGCAAACAGGGTTAACTCTCGTGTTCTAGAGAATTCTTAGCTTTTCTATCGAGAATTTTGTTGACATTTGGGCTTTTCAGATCAGAATATAAACTTATATGTAATTTAAACAACCTAAATTAATAAACTACACTACTTCAAATCCGTTACTACATATAAACTAAACATTATAAATTAAGAAATAACCCCACTTTATATTCGCAACCATCAGTTGAATGTCATTTTCAGAGTATTTTTGGTTGCCTATGCACATGGCTCACTGTATATATATTTACAATATTATAATTATTAAAAAAAAACTTTTTACACTTATTATATGCTAATTTCTTAAGAATACCCTTATATAAATAATTTTTATAGTATATAACTTATTAAAATAAATACTTTTTATATATAACATTATCTAGTGTGTAACTTATCAATTATTTTTAATCATTATTTTTCTTTCTCCTATATTCTATATCATTAAAATTTAATATGTTTAACATCATAGGCAAGAATATCTTTTTGTGTGTTTTTAAATTAAATTTAAATATAGCTTGTTAAATGGTTGACATCTTTTTTATCATATTTATATATATATATATATATATATATATATATATATATATATATATATATATATTATATATATATTATATATATATTATATTATTATTCTTTTTGATTTGTATAGACTCTAGAAGCTCCCTCTTCTTCCTGTTATGTTCACTTTTTAGGATCTTTCTTTTTCGTTTTCATGTTTTGTAAAGGAGTTTAAGTTTTTGTTGTCATATTTCTGAGAACGTATTCTTGAGTTAAGTAGCTGACTGGTTTGTCCAATGTATTCTATATCATATCGACTCGAAACCTTTGACCGTGGGGGAATGTCGTCTTTGAGTTCTTGTTCTTCTCCGAACAAGGTACTGATGCTACATTTTTAGAACACTTTTGGGCTACAACAAATGCAGGTTTATTATTTACTTGGAGTCCTCTTTCGTTCATGTTAAATTAATCCCGGGCTTCTCTAACTTATTGTCTAGAATACCTTTCTCTAACAAATTATAGTAATCGCTAACATCATTTTTGTTTATGCCTTGACTTCTTGCTAAGAATATGCCTACCTATGTCCTTATACTTAAGTCAGGGCTTCGTTTTTAGAATGATTGTAACCAGTCAAAACGTGCTAGTTTTTTTTTCTCGCCAAAAGTAGTTTCAATATTTAATTCTTCTGCTAATCTGAAAGCCATTATATGTTAGACTGAGTGATCTCACCCGACGAGCCATCTCTTTCGGTCTTACCCTAAATAAAAAATATATTAAAGTAACAAAGAAACGCACATAATTTAAAAGTAAAAGCATTTTTTGATGTAGTAAAAAAAGGTCTGAGAGAAAAAAGCATCAAAGTAAAATTGGAATGTGGGAACACCTATAAATGGATATTGTCAAGAAATACAGTCTTTCATTAAGCGCTTCCTAATCTTAAATTTAAATTAAATAAAGTACGTGAAGATATCATGGAAATTTTTTATTCGTTTTAAAGGCCACTTAATGAAAGTATGCATGGAATATAACATCGTTTAAAAATCCGCTGTGGTTTTGATTTTTGGCACGTATCCGAAAAGCCCAATTTTCTATGACTTTGGCACATAAATTAGGCTGAATTTGATCGCAGGCATGAATTATACTGGCTTTGAGGGCGGCTGCGTGGCATATTTACATAGACTCGCAATTTAAGAAA
Source organism: Diabrotica undecimpunctata (assembly GCF_040954645.1). Taxonomy (NCBI): domain Eukaryota; kingdom Metazoa; phylum Arthropoda; class Insecta; order Coleoptera; family Chrysomelidae; genus Diabrotica; species Diabrotica undecimpunctata. The sequence goes on along the minus strand of NC_092808.1, from coordinate 109,333,443 downwards.
ACTCTATAAGTAGTAAGTTAACGGGGTCAAATCGCACAATCTCGGTGACGTTCACACCACATCCACGTAAGATGACTCTATCCTCAAATCCTTTGTGCATAATATCCAATGTCATAGGGCCGTCATGTCAAAACCACATATTATTATTGATGTCCATATATCATCCAATTAAGGCCACAGGTCGTTCTCAAAGAAATATGGATGGATGACGCCACCAGCTCAAAAATCACACCAAATAGTGAGTTTTTCCTTTCCCTTGTCCCATTAAGCGAACACCTGTCGTCTAAGGCCGTTTACCTTCAGCTCTTGTGTCATTGTCAAACATGGATCTTAACTAAGGGAAATATAAAAAAACTAGACAACATACTACTAAACAAAATGACCAATATTGGAGACCAAATAAAGGTAGACGATTATATATATATATATATATATAGAGGCCTATGTCTAAAAATGGACTATAAAAAGATAAGAACAAAAAGGAGAAGGTGAAAGATTTGATATGTTTTATAGATTAGTATCGCGTTGATCAACGGTTGAACAATACAGGTTCATTCGTGAGAATACTAGACGAGCTGGGTAAGGCACATATTGTCATCCACTTAAGATCGTTTGTTAGGGGTTTATGCGTTAAGATAATGATTTGAAATGATCTGCAATCTGAGCTGCAAAACACAAGTGGCAGCGTTCAAATAAGCTCAAAACAGTCCGACAACGTTTTTTAGAACTTGGTTGGTACCCGAGGTCCAGCGTTACATAGTGATCATCGTAAAGCACGGTTTAATTTTGGCAGGGCGCATGTAATTTAGTTAGAAGCTGATTAAAAACGGGTTCTGTAGACAGATGAGCCACGCTTTTGCTTGCTATATACATATTTATTAAAAAGCGTTGGTGACATATTTGTTGATCTCTCTATCTCCTCTCTGATGTATCTCTCCACCCGCTCAAAATATACAGCCGCTTTGTCAAATCTACAATCTGTGTTATTATGTTTTAAAAATTAATGGTAAGGAAGACTTTAACTAACTCTTGTTAACCTGAGAACATGGTACAGAAAGACCTTAACACAGCTATTCCGTATAGAAACCAACAAAGTCATCATGGTCAAAATAATTGCCAAAGTTTGGAACGGACGTAGGAACGGTAAGAAGAAGAAGACTTTAGGTTTAAACGCGAGTACAAATATCGTGGAATAAGTATTCGTACCATTAGAAGCAAACGTCAATCAAAAAAATTTATAAGCTATATATGTAAATATTCATAACTATTTAAAGGACAGTTTATAAAAAACCAAAACAATTTTGTATAAAATGAAAGCCGAAGGTTATATATCTCCTACTTTATTTCATCTACTGTTGCCGAACTATCTCCTATAACCGGATTTCATGGATCCCTGAATATCACTTACCCCTGACAAAAAATTCATATATTTTTATATCTTTTTTCTTGACTCGTTTTCCTTTAGTTCAGTTCACGTGACAATCTGACCTTATTTTGAATAAGAGAAGGAACAGCTTTGTTTGCATTTAAACCATTTTTCAACCGAAATTTGACTATCTGTCTGTTGGATTGCATTGAATGCAGATATGATTTTTATGAATAATGGAAAAGCCTTCTCGGGCCAGTTTAAGAATAGATTGTGCGGATTTAAATCGAAAATATAAAAATATATGGGACACTAAATTTTTTTATTATCTGTACACCATTTCTGCTATATTTGTAAATAATAAAACTAAATGTTTATTCGAATATATATAAAGATTTAGTTATAATCACTCTTTTATACTTACATATTTGCAGATTTAATTTTAATTCTAAATTACTAATGTCACCGATCACTTACGTAACCGCTAACAACTGTTCTGACAGGCTCCTAAAAACTAATATATTTTTTAAAAGATACTTATTCTGTAATTAATGTTGCGATGTATACGAGTATATCTTATAGACCGTCGGATTTCATTATGAAATTCAACGACGATTTTATCCCTTATGCTTTTTTGTGTATTGAAAATGTCATATCAAATAAGCAAAAATAACAGGAAATTTAGAGTTGAACTGTGTTCGATTTTCTGAAAATCTAATTTTCCTTATTTCCCGCAACTCTTTCAAAGTAAAAGTTTTTACGACCTACCGTTATGTCCTTTTTGCAGGTTCCTTATCTTGAAAACTAACTAACTTTCAAGTGGCATGAAGCAAAAAATCACGGACACTATTAACAATACATGTTTAAGTCATAATTAACACCCTTAGGGCACCAGTAGCCCTAATTCCAAAATTGTTAAAAATAGAATCAATACTCCTTTATTCTTTCGTAAAATGGCGTAAGGGGGAAAATCGTCTCAGCGATTTTCTTTACAAAAGAGAATTAAATTTTCACGCAGATTTTTCTAGGACACCTTACAGTTTTTACATATTTTACTCACCTTAATTTTACCTTTCAGTACTTTCAAAGGCATAAGGGATAAAATCATGGATGAACTTTTATTAAAATTCGACAGCCTATTGGTATAATACATTGAATATCGGAAATTTATTATATATTACACTTTTATAGAATTTAAGGCTTATAATGCAATAAAAGTTAATTTTATTGACTAAGAATTTAATAATGTTTGTATTCTCAGAACGATTTCCGAAGTGGAAATTGAAACATTTCAGTTATATTTTCTGTATTTGACTTCAGTCCGCTCTATGTCACAGACATGGGACATATAAATTTCCATGCCTCACTCCTATAGACCGTGTGTCTGTTAGTTGACAACTTTGTTCTGTCATGTCATTTCAACTGTAGAGGTGTATTGTTATTTTTTAGTGTATTTTGCTGATTTTTGCTGATCTTCAGTTCACAATTCGTTTTGTATATTAAGTCTTTTCTGGGGTAAGTTATATTTAATATTAACTAATATCTGCCTTTTTATAATCTGATTTTATTTTTTTATCCATACATACATAACCTTCTCTGCACATGTTTCTTTTAAACTTATAATTCGTCCAATATGCAGTTAATAGCTTTAATATAATTTACATAATTCATCTAATACTAGCGGACCAACTCGACATCGAGTTTTTTAAATGAAATTTTTATTTTGCGAGAAAAATATACAATATATACAATGACCGGAAGTAAAAATATTTTTATCAATAACTCAAAAACTATAAATGATAATATCGCAAACTTACATTTTGAACTCTACGTTGAATTCTCTATTGAACTCTGAGATAGCGCGTAAAACCGGAAGTCGACCTCAAAACCGGAATGTAATTTTTAGTTCATTAAATGTCGACATGGATATCATTTAGCAGTTAATTTTGCATGCTGATCACGAATCCGGTGTCAGATTTGCTCTATCTTGACGTTTTATGCGCGTTTCGGGTCACTTCCGGTGTCGGATCGCAACCGGAAGTACATATTTAGATTCGTCTTGACGAGACCTTTCGATCCATATATACATTGTGGGGTCTAAAACTTAAAGTAAATTTTAACTTCCGGTCATCTCAAAACCGGAAGTGAATTTTTGTACCAAAAGTATATCTTGACAATCTCATACGTAATACTAATAATATTCCGAAAAAATATTTTAATAATCTAATATGGTTTTTGAGTAAAGTGGTGGACAAGAAAAGGGCTTAGCGTTTTAGTATATAAGATTGATTATATTCATTTTATCCTTGCCAATTTGGTATTTGTTATTTAATCCCTTCGTTACCATGTATCCACATGTGGATACACGAGAGTAGCGCTTCCACATACCAGTGTATCCATATGCGGGTACAAAATTTATTTTGTGTTGAGAATCTGGTATTATTTTATTATCTGGTATTGTTTAAAAAGTGGGCAAAATGTAACACAGTACCCCTACTACCGCGAAAACTGCGTGAGTCGTTTAACAAACGATCGAAACGAGTGAAGCCAATTAGTTGAGATTTTGCTGTTGTTTTCGGCGGTTGCACGTAGTCTTTCGGGTTCGTAAACGTGAGTCGGCCAGAAATAGACAAAAATTAGTGATACTTTAAGTACAGGTGAACCATTTCAAGGCTCGGGGCTCGGGGTCGAAGTACCTACCTTCCGATGACGATTCATTAGATGAAAATAATAGCTGGAGCAGTCTCTCTGACGATGAAGAACAGGAACCAGTTACCATGGGAGACTAGAGGGGGGAAATTAGAGAGATTTAGGAAGATTGTATTAGACCCTTTTAAGGTAAATACTCGGCAAATTCTATACTCTGAGATAGCGCGTATATAATTATACTCGGCAAATACAGTACCACAACAACGACGTACTGAACGAACAATAATTATTAACACTGGCTCAGAAGAAATACCGGACATAACCGACTATGAAATAAGAATGGCCCTAAATCAACTAAAAACGAATAAATGTCCGGGAGAGGATAAAATTACAGTCGAAATGTTGAAAATCGGTGGAAAAAAAAGAGAACAGGTATTAAATATTTTATTTAATAAAGTAATTGATGAAGGAAAGATTCCTCAAGAATGGTACAACTCCGAAGTCATTTTACTATTCAAGAAAGGAGACAAAGCAAACATCGGGAATTACCGACCAATATCCTTGCTCTCACATCTGTATAAATTACTAACTAAAATCATAACCAACCGCCTAACACATAAGCTCGATTTCTATCAACCTATCGAGCAGGCTGGATTCAGAAAACGTTTTAGTACCATAGACCACCTGCACACCGTAAGAACACTGATAGAAAAATGCACTGAGTATAATGTTCCAATTCATATGGCGTTCGTCGATTTCCATAAAGCATTCGATTCCATCGAAATATAGACAGTGCTTGAATCTCTAGAAAATGCAAGTATCGATTCAAGATACACTAACATAATTAAAAACATATATGAAAATGCCACCATGCAGATAAAGCTGGACGAAAGCACAAAAACTAATCCCATAAGATTACAACGGGGAGTAAGACAAGGAGACACCATCTCTCCCAAACTATATACCCTTGCTCTGGAAGACATTTTTAAGAAACTAGAATGAAACAATAAGGGTATCAACGTCGACGGATCATACTTAAACCACTTGCGATTCGCAGATGACATAGTTTTAATAGCCGATAATATCCAAGAACTAAATGATATGTTACAACAATTAAATGCAGTTTCAGGAGCGGTAGGCTTAAAAATAAACTACAGCAAAACAAAAATACTGAGCCGAGACCAGACAAATATAACAATACAAAATCATACCATAGAAAATGTTGAACATTATGTATATCTAGGTCATGTTATCAAACTAGGAAAACCAAATCAAGATGCTGAAATCAAAAGAAGAACACAACTAGCATGGGGCGCTTTCGGCAAATTAGCATATATCTTGAAAAACACCTCCATTCCTGTAAACTTAAAGAAAAGGTGTATAACACATGCATACTACCAGTTTGTACTTACGGCTTGGAGACAGTAGCCCTTACCAAAAAATCTGCTAAAAAATTAGAAACAACGCAGAGAGCAATGGAACGAATCATGCTTAGAATATCACTAAGAGACAAGATTAGACTCTGAGATAGCGCG